>NC_079913.1:2203550-2418550 GCF_024868665.1 Triplophysa rosa | reverse complement strand
GTCCAGTGCTCCTCCACCTGAGCCACTGGGTCTTGCACGCTTGAGACGGTTCTCCGGGCGTATTCATCTTTTTCTTTAACCTGGTGTGCATAAGAGATGTTGCTGAACACTTAAAGTGTATTTAGTCAGCCTTGAACCCTTTGCCATCTGTTTTCATGCCAGCACAATTACCACTAAGCCACTGAGACCTGCAGACCTGTGGCCTCTTGTTTCAGTTTCAGTGCTGTCCTGAGCACGCTTGTGATAATTCTTCGGGCGTGTGTATCTATTTCTTCAGATCTGAACCCCATAACACGTTTGACATCCAATCCCCTAGACCACTGGGTCCTGCACATTCATGACACTTTTCCTGGCCTATTTATCTTTACTTTCACAGAACGGCATTAAATATGATAATGAACACTTAAAAGTTCTCGGAGCCTGGACTTGAACCCTTGGGCACCTGCATTAGGTGTTAGTGCTCTTTCCCCTGAGCCACTGGTTGGGCCTTGTGTACATATATTGTTTTTTTATTTTCTGGTGTATGTGTGTGTGTGTGTTGTGTGTGTGTGTGTGTGTGTGTTTGTTGGGTTTCTTGTTTTGATTAAACAAACTTCAAAGCTGTGAGATTTCAATCAAGACATTTAAGGCAGGAGTTCAAACCCTGATCTACCAGCATTATGTTTCTAGCATCAATTCGCCATCTTGTGGCCAGATAAAGCAACTGCATGCATATGTGTTTATTGCATTGCAGTAAGAGAATTGCTCAAGATTGTTTAAACTCTTTATAATTTATTAAAGACTCTTACATCAAGTCACATTCACATACAATGGACTCTGTACAGGTACAAGAAGTCATTTTACATATAAAATGTAGAAGTGTTGTTGTATTTGGCATGGATAGGTAGTATAATTCAAAAGCACCTTAATTTAGTACAAACCAATGGGCCTATTCATCTTTTTCTTTAACCAGGTGTGCGTAAGAGATGTCGCTGAACACTTAAAGTGTCTTTGGCTGGCTTAGAACCCTCTGCAACCTGTTCTCAGTCCAATGCTCTTCCACCTGAGCCACTGGATCCTGCACACTTGAGACAGTTCTCCGGGCGTATTCATCTTTTTCTTTAACCTGGTGTGCATAAGAGATGTTGCTGAACACTTAAAGTGTCTGTGGCTGGCTTAGAACCTCTGCCACCTGTTCTCAGTCCAGTGCTCTTTCTCCTTAGCCACTGGGTATTGCACACTTGTGACTGTTCTCCAGGCCTATTCATCTTTTTCTTTAACCAGGTGTGCGTAAGAGATGTCAATGAACACTTAAAGTGTCTGAGGCTGGCTTAGAACCCTCTTCCACCTCCATAACACTGTGATCTCCATCACTGGGCCTGTAGACGAGGGGGCAGTGGAGCTCCACTCAAGAGGGTAATACACTACAATTCGATTATTTAAACTACTTATGCGTGAAGATGCTTTATGACACGAAGACGCTGAAGGCTTTTTAATCCCCCGCAATTTCTACTCCAGACATTAAAACATAACAGTATGTTTAAAATCCGTATTTTGAGGGCCCTCTCCCTTTTGTTCTTGTTTGTTTTTTGACCATACAGTTCAACTACCCATGTAACATTCCATATATTTTAGAAAGTAAACATTATGTTAGTGATATTTAGCAGTGTACATTAAATGAAACATTAAATTAATTAGTTTATATTACAATAAAACATATGAACATTAAAATAATTTAGGATTTAATCAGATGTTTGTAGACCTATTTACAACAAAATACCATATATCAATCACCCACAATAAAATAATAAAGAGCAATTTCCATAATTTAACGGTTTTAATTGTTTTTGAAGAAAAAACATTCAAAGTACTGACAATAAACAGTAAAGATGGTGCTCAGTAAGTTATAGTAAAGACACACACGCATACATAGACACAGTGGTGTAGTCTATTTTTTTGTAGTGAGTATACTCTGATTCTCCCCAACCTACTCACCCGACCCAGATCGACAACCCATGAGCACCACCACACTCACGAATGCATATGCCTCTATATGTAATGAAGAGCAAGATTTCAATAGCCAATGACAGCTGGGGGGACTTGCTGGTTTTGTTAATCACTGTCTAACTCAGCCAGTTAAGAGTTTCATTTAGCCTATATGGTATATGTGTATACAATCCCTAAAGCACAGGTTTTATCAGCTGGCAATTTTCAATGCACATTTGTGATCCGTGTGAAAACCCCAAAAGCACTCCCCGTTGTGCATTTCCCTGTAGCCAGCCCCAGTCTTTGTAAAGCTGGCTGCACTGTAGGCGACGGCACCTGGAGATGGTGTGAATCTTTTCCAATTCACTACACCTGCAGTATCAAAACACAATTATGACAGTCACAATTCTGACAATAAATGAACACATCTGGCATCTGTCATCTGGCAACTGCAGACATGAAACAAGATTTAATATCGAGTAAACATAAGCCATTTTCATCAACATTAAAGTGATTTACACTTGCCTGCAAAATGTCAATGGCCACTGCACCATCCTGTGAAACCCTTGTTGTCTTTGCCGGGAGTGTAGGTACCTTCAAAAAGTAAAACATAAAAAAACAACTGTTTATGAAACAGATGCACATAAAATAGAAGAAATAGATACTTACCTTTCAATGTGCACATATAAAAAGACTTTTATAGTGCCAACATACCTTCAAAATGCAAATTGTTGCATCCTCTGTGCTAATCCTAGCCCTAGAAGTGAGAAATTAAATGTGAAAGCAACCATCTCATATGGGTTTTAACGTTATACAACGAACGCTATCTAATACAGATACAAAACGATCATGTACTTTCATTACTGACTGCGTTATTTTAATACAAGCCATCAAAACATAAGTTACGTTAACAGAAGTGTGGTGGATTCATTTTTTTGCTATCCTGTGATTTCAAATGTAGTAAACGTCCCATTAAACTGTCCATTTCCCACAAGCAATGCTTAAAAGCCTGGAAAGTAGCTTTCAAACACAATTTTTCTCCGCACTCATGCATTTTATGGAATAGTCAACATATATTATCTAAGAACAAATCAATGTTTAAAAAAGAATGGTTTGATAATGGGATTATTTTTGTTTCAGATTTATTAAATAGTAATGGTGAGATTTATACTTATCAGCAATTTCAATTTTTTTCAAGGTTGACGTTTTCATCTAGAGAGATATTATTTTATTGTGAATAACATCTCCTCTCAATTGCTTCTTCTTATTAAAACACATCTTAGTTATAACCCAATTGTAAAACAGGTCCCAAATATTGTTATAGGAGGTAGATAGAATTTTCATTAGAAAATGTCTCACCCAATATTTTAGTTGTTGTCTGAATGCATATGGTCAGAGTGTAATCGTTTTTTATTGCGCAATAAGGTAAAGGAAATTCATTTTAAGGTATTGCATAGATATTATCCATGTAATGCTTACATTAATAAGTTTAATAAGGAATTATGTTCCATTATGTTCCATAATACCATTATGTTCATTTTGTAAAGGTGAACCTGAAACGCTTTCACATTTTTTCTGCAGTTGTAGTTTTTGGCGAGATT
Source organism: Triplophysa rosa (assembly GCF_024868665.1). Taxonomy (NCBI): domain Eukaryota; kingdom Metazoa; phylum Chordata; class Actinopteri; order Cypriniformes; family Nemacheilidae; genus Triplophysa; species Triplophysa rosa. Next base: position 2,414,984 of record NC_079913.1, on the reverse strand, counting down.
TTTGGAAGCAGGTTTCTATGCTGATTTTTGATACATTTCATAAATTAATTGTAATAGATGATTCTATGATTATTTTCTTGGACTGTAACACTGGATCTTCTTTAATAGACAAAACACTGAAATTATTGATACTTCTTGAGAAATTTCACCTACATAAAGCTAAGTTATATCGTCTATAGCACCCTCTTTTAGATTTTATTGCATAGATTTAAAGCTGTTTTACGAATCACTTGAAAACAGTTTTTCTTCTTTTATTTCCCTCTCTTTCTTTTATGAATATTGATGTAGTAGGATCTGTTAGGGATACGTATCCTGTTCGTCTTGTGTTGTTTTGTATGTTTTTTTAATGCAGTAAAAAAAAACAAAATAAAAAAGTTCTAAGAGCTAACATCGACGCCATTTTGGACCTCCTTTATTAATTCAAGCGGAGGCGACGTATTTCCGCTCGAGCGCTCCAGTGGAGGTGACGTATTTCCGCTTTTGGGTGGAACTCCACTCGCCCCATCGTCTGCAGCCAGCCTCCTCTCAACAAAGGAGATAACGGCACGCATTCCAACGTCATACGCCAAAGCTCCGGTTTCACAGTCTACACGACATCACTGAAACCGGAGTTTCAAAAAATCTTCATCATAGCCGGAGTTTTTAAAAAAGTTCGGTCTCGGTGACCGGGTACTGGGTTTGCGAGTGGACGAACGGCAAAACCGCATAGAAAAAGCTGCGGTTTTGAAAATACCTGTGTTCGTGTGGACAAGGCCCAAGCGAGAACAAACGCGACTTCAACACGTGACACGGCGGTAGTAAACAAATGAGCGTTTCCTAGCAACGACACTGCGCTACACTGAACGAGACGAGAATGAAATACACTTATGAGCTTTCTATCGCCTTCTGCTGCCAAACTGCTTCTTCCACTGACTGGGCCGAGTGTACCGTTTAAATACTTTACCTTTTTTCTTTTTTTTATTGCCAAGGGTAAATACAAAGAAGTGTAAATTTACATTTCAATCAATGGTAGTTACAATAAATTACAAGTAAATAGGTTGAAAAAAACAACAATAACAAAACAAACAAAAAAGCTAGGAGAAATAAAAAAATTAAACGAGCGACAACAACAAAAAAATTCAAGAAACAATTATTCAGTAAAAAAATAAAAATAATATTGCACAGTGACTTTTAACAAAATATATTAAAAAATAAGCACAGGTCTAAAGTTTTATGGGCTTTAGTGTTTTTAGAATATGAAAGAGCCTGAATGTACTGTTGAGTTTCATTTTTAAAAGGAATAAATGAAGGCTTTTGATGAGAAAATTTGCATCGATGGATATGAAATACTGTAGAATATTGACAATAAAATATTCATTCTTTTTTGTATTACCAAACAACATATCTTTAAACAATAGAGAAAAATTCAAAAGCAAATTATGATTAATAAATTTACAAAAATCAATCCAAAATATTGTGTACAAGGACTTGTTAATGTAAGCATTAATGTAAAACAGTGTCTCAGAAACCTGTTCCTGAAGACACCAAAACACTATTACAAAACATTATGGGGTTGTCTCGCAAATGTAAAGGTTTGTACGTTTTTCCACATCCAAAGAGTGCATGCAACATGCAAGGTCATGTGAATCATGAGGTCATTTGTAAACCTGAATGTTAATGGTTTCAGTTGTTACAAGCCGTTTCATGTCCCATTTGTCCAATGCTGTATACACTGCAAGACAGGTAAAGCCAGGAACATTTTAAGAGTCAAGCGATAATTTGCATTTGTGTACTTGTACAACCACAGAAATATGAAGTTAAAAAATTTCCACCTGGAAAATTGCTAACCGGGAAAATAGTTGACCCAAAACAAAGTAGTTTTAGCTTGACACGCACACATGCACACACACACACACACACGCACACACACACACACACACACACACACGTATGTTTTATTATCTCCGTGGGGACAGTCCGGCGTAAGGTTTTTTATACTGTACAAACTGTATATTCTATCTCCTAACCCAACCCCTAACCCTAAAGATCATAGAACACTTTGTGCATTTTTAGATTTTTAAAAAATATTGTTCTGTACAATTTATTAGCTTTTTTGCCCATGGGGACCTCAATTTTGGTCCCCACGGTGACACGAGTCCCCATTGAGTTGGTGTGCTTCAGGTTTAGGTCCCCACCGGGAAATACAAAGATGAAAACACGCACACACACACACGCACGCACACATCTATACATTATGGGGACTTTCTATAGGAGTAATGATTTTTATACTGGACAAACTGTTTATTCTATTGCCTTCCCCTAATCCAATCCCAAAACCTATACCATCACAGAAAACTTTCTGCATTTTTACATTTTCAAATAAACATCATAAGCCTATGTTTAATAATCCATGTGAATTGGAGTGAGCGGCCATCTGTCCCCACAATGTGAAACTTTTACTATCATTGTGGGGGCATTTGGACCCCAGTGTATAAAAACCAGTAGACGACATGACATTTCACATTTTACTCATTGTTGTAAATTAGTTGTAAATGAGGTTACAATTGTATTTTTCAACTTTTTCCTGAGTTTTTTCAACATTCCCATTTGCATATTCCTTCAACAGCACAAGCAAATTTGCAACAGCCTAAATTTGACCTATTTGAATAGTTAAATAAAGATTTGATTAACAAATGCGTCCGTCTTAGCCACGACAAAGTCTCAAGAAATCGAAGAAAGGAGTGATAGAAAACAACACTTTTTCTTTTTGCATTTCTTAATTCCTTCGTTTTGTTTTGCTTACTTCATGCTGAAACCGTAACGGTACAACAGCTGTGACTTGTAAAATACGTCATATTTTTACATAAATGTAAAAATGCCCAATGGAAGGTAAAACCCTAAAAAGTGAACATTGTAGTTTTTTGTAGCTATTTATAACTGGCATTTATAACACAACACACTGACTGACCCAGTGTAGTCAGATTGATTCGCTCACATTATAACATATTTGTGACTGGAAACAAAATCTCAATCGCAAGTAGTGAAATGTGATGATTCCCCATTTTCTGGCAGTGTGATGGTTATTTTTGTGTATTCGTTATGTACACAGCAGTGAAATGCTTGCTGGAGTCAGAGGGAGGGGCACTGGGGTTTAATGCTGACTTCTGTTAACAAAGATTCTTTATACCTTCGGTCTCTTCACCTGCACAACGAACAACCAAAGGAATGGCATCAAAAGGTTTTACTCCTCTTTATTTTCAGATATTTAGCCATTAATTGCATCAATTGCATATTTTAATACCATTTAAAATGAAGGGACAGTGTGGGAAAAATTAAATGAGATATTAATTAGTAGCCTGTAGTAGTTTTGTTTGGTCTTTAGGGGGATGGCGTAAATTATTTTTAGGGAATATCAACGCTTAGTGTCATAATAAACTTCAGTTAAAGAGATCAGGAAAGATGTTAAACAAGGAAAGTAAATACATGTCCTTTTGTCATTTAACCAGAAAGAGTTTTGTTAATATTCAGAATGTTTTGCAGTTTTTATGGGACTTTTATGAAATGGTCAATTTGTTAAAGTTAATAACTCAGTTTGATTTATTTTTGTGCCACTGACTTCTCAAATTTTCAGTTGTTTTCTATTCACATTGTTCACCATTAGTTCAGTATATTTACAGTATAAAAAATTATCTTTGTCTCTTTTCAGTAATGAAAATGCTGTTCCTCCTAAGCTTCATTCTGCTACTAGGTGAGAGACATTGCACACAAAAAAATTCAAAGTTAGTGTTGGGTTTTTAAAGACACAATGGGTTTTGTCAGAGGCGATAATATCAAATAACACTTCAACTTGAAGATATGCTGAAATGTGAATTGTCGTTCTGATTTACAGATAATGTTGAAAATGCAGGGGTCGTGAAACCCACTCTTGGTTCGATTCAGTTGGTGGATGGTACCAGCAGTTGTTCTGGAAGAGTTGAGATTTACACAGATGACTGGGGCACCATTTGTGATATGGATGCTACTGAAGGGAATATGATCTGCATGGAAGTGGGTTGTGGTCCTCTTTCAGTCGTAAAGAAAAGTGCTTTTTTTGGTGAGGGATCTGGACCGTTACTGACGGATGACCTGAACTGTTTTGGGAACGAGAACTTGGTGATGGAATGTGAATGGGATAACCACACCGATGCATGTGACCACTCAAATGATGTTGGAGTCATCTGTGACCGTGAGTTCATTTAAATGGACAGTTTACACAAATAGAAAAATCTGTCATTCATTTTTCATTCAGACTTATAACAAACAACTTTTCTGTGAAACGCAAAGATAATATGAAGAAAAAAGTGACTGACAGCATTAGGGTCAAATCAAAAAGTGAGACTTTGGACAAATTAAAAAAATTACGTCAACTTATTACAAGCAATTTTATAAGTTTTTCTCAAATAATTTTTATGGCTTGGTTCAAATCAAAATTTATACATTTCAACAAGCCACCATTATTGTGATCAGTGTTTGCTTTAGTTGGGCTCTTATATTTTAATGATAAGTTTTCATTGAGTTGAAGCAATGAAAACTAATATCCATTAGGATCAAGCGATTGGTGACTTATATATATAATTGCTCAGGAGTGTGTTATTAATGTGTGAATATTGTGTGATCCTACAGTGTGAGATTTAAACAGTGGTACTAAAACTCAATCTGAACTAATAGAAACCACTCAAAAAATTGTGAAATTGCTTACTCAGTTATACATGAAGAATCAGTGTATGAATCTCGACAATGGTGACAATCAACAAAAGAAAGCTTCATGCTGCAATGCATGCTGGGTAACATCATAGTACAAAACCCGTTCATGACTCCCAGCATTGCAGTTGATCGGTTTATCTGAATTAATTTTATGATTGTCACCATGTTGAGGTTTGTATGATGACTGTTGATGTCTAAGTGTGCCAAGACATTTATCTGTTTATTTTATCACAGTATCTTTGCATTTAAGAACCAGGACATTAAAATCAGTCATAAAGATCATATTCCACATTATTTAATTTAACTTCTCATCTTTATCAAAGCTTGATAGACATCACAAAAACTTAACTTTAAAGCATCTCTTCTTTTCTTATTAATGCACAAGTGTTCTTATTGAAACACTATTGTAAACACCTAAAGAGAAAAGAGATTTAATTTGTTCAAAGTCAGGGATCAAGAGCCCAACTAAAGCAAACACTGATCACAATAATGGTGGTTTGTTGAAATGTACTTTCAACTTTTTTTTGCATATTTTGCAAAAAACATATTTTTCCATTTGGATTTGAACCAAGCCATAAATATAATTTGAGAAAAACTAATAAAATAGCTTGTAACAAGTTGACCTAATTTTTTTAAGTTGATCCAAAGTCTAACTTTTTTCAGTGTATATTACAAATGAAGGTGCTCCAAAAGGTTTTCCGAAGCGATGACAAACGAGAACCATTTTTGATTCCCCAAAGAACTATTTACTCAAACATTCTAATAAGAACCATTTCTTTCTCACTTTTTTATCATTTGAAGATTCTTTCCCACAACAAAGAACCTTTTGTGAAACAGTAAGATTCTTCGGATGTTCAAAGTTGGTTGGTTCTTACATGGCACCTTTATTTTTAGGAGAAAAAACTGCAGGGATAACATTTTTTAAATTTGCACTCATGCTCTAATCGAGAGATGTTTCTAAAAAATATTTTTCAAAATCTCACATTTTTCTTGATGAAAGTAAAAAACAATTTTATATATTTTTAAAAAACCCTCATTTGACGATAACGCTCAGCATACACGTATACAGCCGTGGAAAGAAAGAGACCATTCCGAAATTTAATTTAATCAGCATTTCGGCCATTCCTGTCCAGTGTCTGTTGAATAGGGATGTAACAATATCAAAATCTCACTGTGCGATAATACCTCGGTATAACGTCCGCGGTACGGTATTTATTGCTATACTTCAAATGACAAATGATGACATGGAAACGGCCCATAAGCATCTTCTTTTCTTAATCCGCTGATCATAACTGTTGCTTGGAGGTGTGAGTTACAGGCCCGGTTTCACAGACAAGGTTTAAGGTCTCAGACTAAAAGGAATGTGTGACCTGTCTTAACTGAATATAACTTGCCCAGAAATATCTTAAAATATATCAGTGCCGTTGTTTTGTCTCAAGATGCTCACCAGTAATGTATTCTTCCAAGGGATTTTCATAAAAGTGACATAACTATAAGCATAGTCCTGGCTTAAGCTAAGCAGTGTCTGTGAAACCGGGCCATAGTATGAGATTGGTCAAATGACCTAAAAATCCTTTTCATAAAATAAAATAATTGCACGAGATGGACCTTTACAAAGGTAACATCTGTTATTTTTTCTAACATTCTCTACATGTTAGGCCTGGAAGACCTATCGTTTCATACAGTCATGTGAGCACGATAATATTGAGACGATTTTGCTATTGCGATAGAACGATACTGTTGAATTTTAATAAAATCAAACCTCAGGAGTGACAAAGTCATCCAACTGCCATGTGAAAGACTGACAGCATGACAAGACACTGTTATAAAAATCCAGGTTATCATAAAAAAATTGTGGAACTTTTCCTAAATACAGTACATGTAGAAATATGACTGTGTTGTATTGCTTTCAAGTGAATATGAACTTGTTTTCTTTGTATTTTGTCAGACCTCAAATACTGCAGAGCATCTTTTCTGTTATTTTCACCTGTTTCTCCAGCTTTCATTTTCTGCAAATAAATGCAAATAGAAACAATATTTTTATTTGAAATTTGGGAAAAATATTGTTAGTAGTTTAAAGAATGAAACAAACATAATCATTTTACCTCAACACATCCTAAAAATAGTCAATTGAAAAAAATGGAAAAATTTGAAATGGTCTGTTTTTTTTCCACGGCTGTGGAATACTGTACATACAGTATATATATCGAAATGCACTAAAATATTTTTTGTTTATGCTTATACATCCACATATCCCAGAAGCAAAAATAATTGACTGAATGTTGAATTAATGTTTAGAATCACCAATTTAACATTGAATCGAGTTCACCCAAAAACTAAAAATTCTGTCATTATTCACATACCCTTTTGTCATTTCAAACCTGTATGACTTTCTTTCTTCCACAAAACACAAAAGAAGATATTTTGAAGAATGTTGTTGACTGGGCCCTATTCACTTGCATTGGTTTTGTGTCCATACAATAGAAGTGAATGGGGTCCAGTGCTGTTCGTTTATCACCTTTCTTCAAAATATCTTCTTTTGTGTTCTGCAGAAGAAAGAAAATCATACAGGTTTGAAATGACAAGAGGGTATGAGAGTAAATGATGACAGATTTTTCATTTTTGGGTAAACTGTCAGTTTAAATCAATCATCTTCGCTATCTGGGAGACTACATGCCCACAAAATTGTGACTAGAAGGAAAGTCTTAACTCTGTTAACCTTTTGCCTAGAAATGTAAATATGTAAATGCATTCTTTGCATTTTCAAGCAGCTTCTTGACGCCTCACCATGAGTTGCTTCTTAACAGTATAAAAGGAGTTTCCAACTGCTCTGGACTCTTTTTGGCTTCTTCATGGTTCAAGTCATCTATTTCAAAAAAAAGTTTCTTTAAATTAGAACTTTGGTTTTGTATTGAAAGACATTCTTATGTTGGTACAGTTCTATATATGTCCACAAAACTAACCTTTACTTCTGTAGCCATCGTCAGGTTATGGGGCGGCAGTAGTATTTGTTCAGGAAGAGTGGAGATCTTTCACAATAGAGTGTGGGGCACAGTCTGCGACAACGGCTGGGACACGGTGGATGCGGCTGTGGTGTGTAAACAACAAGGCTGTGGAAAGCCAACAACAGTGTACTCCAACGCCGCCGTTTTTGGATCGGCCTCTGGACAGATATGGATGGACGGTCTGTCGTGCACTGGACGTGAGGATTCTGTTGAAGAATGTACGTTTAACGGTTGGGGAGTTGTCAGTTGTACCCACGCAGATGATGCTGGACTCATCTGTGCAGGTGAGAGCGATGACCGGCGAAAAATGCCCAATCGTGAGGTTCTGATCTGATCGCCCTTTGACTGCTTGTCTCATCTTTAGAGGTCGCGCTGGTGGATGGAGACGACGCCTGCTCCGGGAGGGTCGAGATCCTCTATCCCAAGTGGGGATGGGGTACGATTTGTGACGAAGACTGGAATCTCTTGGGCGGAGATGTGATCTGCAAAGAGCTCGGTTGTGGGAGCGCTATATATGCCACAACTGGATCTACGTTTAACAAGGGTACAGGTCCAATATGGACATTTAACAAAAACTGCTCTGGGGCAGAGAGCCATGTGAAAAGCTGTTTAGCAATAGGAACGGCAAACACCTGTAATCACAATAAGGAAGCAGGAGTTGTTTGCAGGCGTAAGTTTGACTGATCTATGAGAATTTCGTTTAAACAATTAGCAAAACGTTTACTAAAAGTTTCATTTTTTCCTCAGATGCCAAACTGGTAAATGGGCCAAATAAATGCACAGGAACGGTGGCGGTGCGTTACAACGGAGACTGGGGCTCAGTTTGTTATAATAACTGGGACACTATGGAGGGCATCGTGACGTGACGAGAGCTTAGCTGTGGTCCTCTTAAACAGATATACGCTGGACCCACATATGGAAGAGGACCAGGTCTGGTATCACTGGATGGTTTAGCTTGTACTGGAAGTGAGTCTTCACTTAGGGAATGTCCCTTCCCTGGAATAAACAGCATCTGTACACATTCCTACGATGTAGGGGTTGCCTGCGGAGGTCAGTAAAAGTCAAATCTATTGGACTGTGTATCTCGATAACAAACACAGAATGAGATATTTCTATATACAAAGTATTTGCTTGTTTTTGTCACACTTTGTTGACTTAATGTGTCTCGAAGCTGTGAGACTGGTAGGTGGCGACAGTGTTTGCTCTGGAAGAGTGGAGGTTCTTCATAGCAATCTCTGGGGAACCGTTTGTGACGACAACTGGGATATAAACGATGCAGAAGTCGTCTGTAGAGAGGTGGGCTGCGGCACTGCGGTAGAAGTGAAGAAAGGTGCTTTTTTCGGAAGCGGCGTAGGAAGAATATGGATGGATGAAGTCCAATGCACCGGCACCGAGGGGTCGTTGTTTAACTGTCCAGCAAACCCAGTTGGAACGCACAACTGTGCGCACAATAAAGACGCAGGTGTCGTCTGTAGAGGTAAGCCGGACGGCTTTGTCATAGGATTCTTACATATTCGTAAATAGTCGTTTTTCTCAAAACATTATATGATGTAAAATTGTTGTTCCCAAAAAGGGGGGACCACATTACACAAGTATCACTGCGCCACTGTATGTTGCTGCGCCTGCGTTGCTTGTCAACCACTTTGTTGTTTACGTTTCCGAGGAACTACATTGTTCGGCGGAGCAATAATATCTTTATTAACATCATTTCATGTCAGGCCTAACAACGCTCCTTAACTGTTACAAAATCGCTGCGTCCCAATTCGCCTACTTCTAATATGCCCTTAAAGTATGTACTGCTTTTGTTATGGAAAAGTATATATATATATATATATATATATATATACATTTTAGTGCGTAGCAAAACTGTATGCACGCACTGGGACATACCAAAGATATGAACATACTAACGTGAAACGGAAGTAGCCGTTGTAGCTTAGATGACACACTGATCCTTAAGTGTAACGAACATCAAAATACTTGCATTTAAGTATTTATTCATTCATTATTTCATATGCAATGTTTACTGTATACTTACATTTATTAATTTTATTTTATTAATGCAGTGTAGCATCACTAAACTCCACGCTCTCACGGTGAGCTCTGGGTAATATCAGCCGTTAAGTAGTAGACCATCCGGGTACTTCGAGAATACTAAATTTCATAGTAATTCATACTCAATTTTTTCCCCAATACTATTTAGGACGGATAGTATGCAGATTGGGACGCAGCAATGGCTTCTTACTACTTTATTTGACAATAAATATAGGCCCACTGTAACGTTATATGCTTGGATTTAATAAAAACAGTCATTTCAAATCCTTCAAGAGGTGAGACTGGCGAGTGCGAGCAACAACTCCTGTCAAGGCACAGTACAGGTCTATCACGACGGTCAGTGGGGGTCAATGTGTCACAACGGCTGGGACGTCGCTGATGGTGTGGTGCTCTGTAGAGAGCTGGGCTGCGGTGGGAACGTGCAGCCTTTGCCAAATGCATTTTTCGGACAAACTGCTGGGAAAGTATGGATGGATTACGTCGGTTGCACAAGCGAAGAGTCAAACCTGAGAGACTGCGAATTTGGTGGTTGGGGGAAAAGCACCTGCAGTCATGCATACGACGCAGGAGTAGTGTGCAAAAGTGAGTACAGGTCCAAACCTTACACATACATCACGGTGGACATTTGAACATTGTCATGTGCATTATTCATCACATAGTGATGGACAATTTCTCATTTTAACAGTTATCCGAAATGTGCTCAGGTTTGAAGTGACAGCTTCCGAGGTTAACCCGAACAGCCCGACGGTCAAGAACCAAATCTTGGATAAAGTAACGAATACACATAAAATAACATACAGTGATTAAATGAAACGTTTATGTTATGTTATTGCCATTGGCGGTCTGTAATGTCGTTCATCTGAATGTTACAGTTAAGGCAAGAAATTCAGAAGACGGGAGAATATACGGTCAACTGGAGAATTCAGTCAAACAAGCTAGTGTTTCAGGAAAAAACTATATTTGATCCCTAACAGGTTTGTTCATTTCAGTTGTTCATGTTGTCATTGTACCCTGAACACAGAATTTCAAGTCTTCATTCCACACAGGTTTTCGCATCTTCTCCACAAGCCTGAAGATGATTTCACCCTTCACCCCTTCGCGGGAGAACAGTGGTTCCATTTGGGTTTAGTTCTCAACTTAAAACACAAAAGGCTTTTGACTTTTTAGATGTGAAGTGCATTCATTTCTTCTTCTTCTAAATAAACACATTTATTAAATGGCCATTGCAGTAGAACATTGCAGATGATCCCAAATAAAGACAACAAATAGATGGACGCACCCGCATGGCCCAAAATTAACTTCTGGTCTGTGTTTGGTTATAACATAACAATTTATTTTTTATTTAGTTTCTATTAATCTTTTATTATATATTCATTGTATTTAATTAAAACTACTCGACAGTTATAGATTCTTTGCGTTAGGCACGGGCCACATGTTGCCGCTGAAACCGTATAGAATCTCTGGTTTTAAAATAAGTTTCAGATTCAGCGAGAAAATTGTAACATTTGTTTAAATAGAAGACACAACAAGGAACTACAACACATACTGTTTATAAAGAAAAAAGATTTTGTGTGGCCACTTGTGTGCTTTATTTTTAACAAATGCATTATACACATATATATATATACCAATAGAATATTTAGTATTTAAAAAGATCTCTGCGATGCAACAGACATCTGCAACGTAACTCTTTTATAAAGCATTTCTCAGACTAATTCATAGGAATGTTGAAATTAGATACTGTAGTGCTATCGAAGAACAAGAATACCCCTGCAAAATCTGTCCTGTGCTCTGTTCTCCTGCTTGTATTGTATTCTGATATAGATTTGTTTGCCTGCACTTAACATTCTGTGTCATGCTTAACCTACAATGCACGTAATGTATATGTTGAGAAATTCTGTTAAATTGATCATTAATAATCAAGACAGACAGACTTAAAGAGTACAGACAGTGAAGCAACAATAAACATGGCAAACATTATAATAACATGTATATTGTTACATTATTATAAAAAGTGGAAGCATTGTGCATTTCCTCTCTTGATTCGGAAAGGAAAATGTTTACAGGCATAATTCAAAATCAATAAAATATTTATTCAGTTAATATGATAGTCTCTTTCTCTATATACACATATCAGCTCTCACAAACCTGTCGCTGTGTTGTGTATGTGGAATATTTTTGGAATATCTGTCCGTCGGGCTGTGTTCTCCAGTTCACATAATAATCCCCTTTGCTTTAAACCACTTTCTTTATCTGTAAAATCCAATGAAACCTCAGTTAGTAGGCTATATCATACCAGGTTTGAATTTCTTTATTTTACAACTGAGATATTTAAAAAATTAAAATCATTTGTGATCCAAGTAATTATAAGTATTTATTTAAATATTTCAACATTTTTATTTAATTACGAGTAATTTGGCTCTACAAAAAAATCCAACTTGCATCATATGACTTGGTTAAAGAAGGCATGATGTAGTCAAGTGGACAGCAGGGGGCAGTAAAGCAATCCTAAAAGGCTTCTTTTTGGTCATTTTCTGTTGGTCTTTTTTAAGAACATGCCTTGCTGGAGTTTCCAAAGATGGCTTTCTTTATCTCACCTTTTCCAAAAGGTCCTTCTTAAAATTTATGTCGTTGACATCAAAGCCAGTCTTAGCTGAAACCTCAATCCTCACCACACCTCTTCTCACAAATTCTGTGAAATGAAATGCAGCCAAATGGTTGACCGATACAACATATATTTATTTATTTATTTGCCAGGAAGTCTATAAATGATCTTACTGATGCACATGACTCCTGCGTGGAGTCCGTCCAAACAACTGCTCACACCCCATCCGGTAAACGGACAGTCTTGCACTTTTAACTCAGTTCCTGTACATGCGACATTGTCCATCCATACTGGCCCAACAGATGGTCCCACATACGCCATTGGCACTGGGGCTTCACCGCATCCCAGCTCTCGACACAAAACTGTAGCATCTTCCAGACCCCAACCGGTGTTACACACTGACCCCCAATGGTGATCATAAAGAACCTGAAGTCTGCCATCACACGGATTGGGGCCATCAACCAGCTTTGTAACTGCGAATATTGGTATCACATACAGTATAACCGCTTTCAGACACTGAATCGTATTATTATGAGATCTTTAGTTGTATAAACAATGATATCAGCCTACTTTGACAGGAGACTCCAGCATCTTGTATGTGGCTGCACGTACTTGTTCCTAATTCCTTTGATAGACAATGTTTTACTGTTGGCTCATCCCCGAAACAACTCACATCATCCAGCCACACGGGTCCTGAACCCTGTCCGAAAAAAGCACCGGGCCATGCTGTTACAGGAGTCCCACAATCCATGTGTTTACACACCACTGAAGCATCTATTAAATCCCAGCCAGCATCACAGACTGTTCCCCACTGACCATTATAAAACACTTCTACTCTTCCAGAACATACGTTGTCTCCATTTACCAGTTGAATATCTAAAGTAAAGTGAATGAAAATAATCAGCAAAGTTGGATTCCGCAGATGGCACAAGAGTACGTTCACAAAACATGATGCACAGAGAACAGCATCATACTTTAGACTTTAAATAGTTGTAATACTTAAAAAAAAAATGTAATTGTCTGTATGCAGTCATAAAAAATCTAATTTAATCTATGCAATATTAATGGACAACAATTCAAAAATAGTAGTTAGTAAGACTGTATTATTTCTACCTCGACAGATGACTCCAGCATCATTTCCAATGCATGCATCTGCTCCCCAGGTATTTAAATTGCACTCTTTCAGTGATGATTCAGTTCCTGTGCAGTCAGCACTTTCTAACCATATTAATCCCGAACCCGATCCGAAATAAGACCATTTCTTTGCTACAGCATTGCTCGGACATCCCAACTCCCTGCACAACACTGCTGCGTCTGTGGAATCCCAAGAATCTGAACACACGCCTCCCCACTGGCCTTCATGATAAACCTCCACTCGTCCAGAACACTCACCACCACCACCAGTTAACTGGACCACTAATCCAGCACGGGAGAAGAGAAGAAAACATCATTTGCCTTATAAAATACACCATATACATTATGTACACAACAGTTTTAAAACACTTGACTGAAATATTTCTAAAAGATTATATAATGTTATAATAATTGTAATATTTAAATAAAATAATAAACTAAAACAAAATAAAATAAATATTTTTTTGCATTTTAAAGGCGCAGTTCTTGACTAACAGCGGCCACTAGCGTTGTATTATAGATTTGCCACGAATCGCTCAGTCCAAACACGACGGTGGCCACCACAAAAAGATGTCGTTCTCATGTTGACGCAGGGAAGACATTTTGCGGGCATTAGAACGACTGTAGAAAGAGCGATGACTTATGTATTACATAAAATATAAGGTTTGTGGATTTTAAGTTTAAAAAGAAGGATAAAAGTCAGGCAGCTCATAAAAAGTATTAAAAAGTGCTTATCAACTTTGTCAACACAGTATTTAATCATTTAAAAACTACAGTGTTTTTTCCGTTTCCTAAAAAACGTGAATTTCGAAAGGACAGCGACGATATATACAGGATGACTACGTGTTGTCTTTTGAATGATACTGCCACGTGACAGTCATGAACGTTTTTGATCTACCTGTACAGACGATCCCAACATCTTTGTCATGACTGCAGTTCTGGGATTGCCACACCATTGATGGACAGGTCCTCAAACTGGTCTCATCTCCATTGCATTGTGCATTCCTGACCCACACGGGTCCTGTGCCCTGACCAAAAACAGAGCTGTTTTTCATAGCTTTAGCGTTCCAATAGCCCAGTTCTCTGCACACCACCGAAGCATCTAACAGATCCCAGCCATCATCGCACACCGTTCCCCATTCTCCATCATGGAAAACCTCCAGCCTGCCACTGAACGGGCCGTTCACCAACCTAACAATATCTAACATGATAATAGGGTTGGAAATATTTAGATCTGCTCACAGTCCCAAGGTAGATTTCAGTATGTATTTAAATGCGTAGCTCACATTGGCAGATGACGCTAGCATCTTCATCATGCACACAGTTGTGATATCCCCATGCATTGGATATACATTTGATCAGTTTTTGGTCACTCGCAGAACAACTCACATCATCCATCCATATTTGTCCTGTACCTGCTCCAAAAAATGCATAACTCTTTGCCTCTATCACATTGCCACAGCCCACTTCTCGGCACACCATCCCAGCATCTATTAAATCCCAGCCATCATCACACACCGTTCCCCATATCCCATTATGAAGAACCTCCACTCGTCCAGAACAAGAGTCGTAGCCGTTTGCCAACCTCAAAGAAGCTGAAAATTAAAGGCAAATCAAATGCTTAACAGAACAAAAACGTTTTCCTCTTGTGTTCCACGGGAAAAAGAATGTCACACAGGTTGAACTAACCCCTTACAACAATATGTCTTTTTTTTGCTCACATGTACAGATGACTCCAGCATCTTTTGAATGGTCACAGCTCGCCGTTCCCCATGTTGTCGACGCACAGCTCTCCAATGAAGCCTCACTTCCAGCACACTGCACAGCGTCCATCCATATTTGTCCCGAACCTTGACCGAAATGAGCACCAAGCTTCGCCTCTATGACAACACCGCAACCCATTTCTTTACACACCACTGCAGCATCCGACAGATCCCAACCATTATCACACACCGTTCCCCACACACCATCATGCAAAACCTCCACTCGTCCAGAACAAGAGTCGAAGCCGCTCACCAACCTAAGAGAAGCTAAAAACAGGATGAGTTATTGTAAATGTTAAACATGTCCAGTTTCCCATTTATTCAACGTCATTCAAGCTTACGCCAGGCTTGGCACACGACTCCTGCGTCATTCTGATGCGTACAGGCCTGTTGAAGCCACTGGCAGTTCATCAAGGAGGATTCAGAGCCCAAACAAGTCACGTTACTCCGCCATATATCTCCTAAACCTTCTCCAAAAAAAGCACCCGTCTTTGCTTCTATAGCAGGCCCACAGCCGGCCTCATAACACACCACCGCAGCGTCTGGTAGACCCCATCCGCTGTCACACACCGTGCCCCAAAGTCCATTAAACTGAACCTCCACCCGACCAGAACAAGAGTCCACGCCGTTCACCAACCTCACAAGAGCTTCCGCTTCAGGTCCTTTTTGGAAATCTGTGCAAATTTACAGGATTTAAACACAACATACTCCAACAAAACACTTCATATTCACACCAGCGATTCAGTAGCTCTATTAAAGGTGCGTGTATGTCTCTGTGCTGGTGTTTCTTCTTACCCGACAGGAGAACAAAAAGCCATAAGCAATACATCGTGATGCCTGAAAAAAAGTGTTTCTGTTCAGCGGTCATGCAGGTTGATAAACCATCATAACATCAGAGGCATGTTGTGGTTTCATGTGTAGTCATTTTTAATGTATTTACGGTAAATTGTTGAAGTTGTTCAATTTCAATTCAATTCCAGTTCTGTGTGTCTGTGTGTTTATAACACTATATAATGGCAAACAAAACCACCCACATCATAACAACATATTTACATATCAAGCACAGTTTATAATAAACAATTCAGCAAACTAAAGCCAGTGATTCATCATAAAAAAATTGTACCTGGTAAAATGTCACTCCGTGTCTGCATCTTTGCCTTCAAGATGGCGTGGGATTATTTTAAGGAAGTGAAATGGGGATTTTATTGATTTAGGATTTCCCTCCCTTCTTGGCTCCGCCTCTTTCTCGCTGACAGACAAGCATTCGCATCAAGATTTCTGTTTGCATCTGAAAGATTGGTCATCTGTGATACATTGATTAAACATTTCTTGAATGTTAGACCAGCACGTGATGCGTTTAAATTGCCTGGAGAAGACGAGCAAAATTAAAAACCACTTGTGTACAGTTTACATCAAATTACACAATCAAATTCCTTTTACATTTTTTCCACTACTGTATAAAATGAATTTATAAAACAATTCCACTACAGTCTTTTCAAATTCAGTCTATTTTTTGTGTATAAAAACTAGTGGACAAATAGTTGCAAAGGATTTTTTTTAAGCAAGAATAGTTCTTCTCTCTTCATCCCGTGTACCGGTAAACAAACAAGGAACGCTTCATTCAAACATTGTGCAGACTTTTCCTTAAAATTACTGTCTGCATATTTCAAGAGCTGAAATAAGTGATTGTGTGTGCTACTGCAGAATCGGACAATGTTTGTTAACCAAATGTGGACGTCTCGGAGAGTATGTCTATACACTTGGTTCACTCTTTAAAAAAAAACTTAGCTCTGTATACTGTGGTGGGCTATATGAGACCAGTTTTTTTATTGCACTAATGCTTTTTGTTGTCCTTATGTTGTTCCAGTTGCTTCCATTGTTTCCCTCATCTGTAAGTCGCTTTAGATAAACGCGTCTGCTAAATGACTAAATGTAAATGTTATACATACACAGCACTTTCAATCCCACAGACTCGATATAAGGATGAAGAGACAACAGGGTTGAACGCATTTGCCTGTTTTCACGATGCATTTCACGAGACTTGATTTGATTTCACAAAACTTTCCATCGGCTGATGTCTAACATTTAAATCCCCTTTCCACAGGGAAAAATGCAAAAGCTGCTGCATATTCACATGTTCGAATAAACCACAATAGAGGTTTCATTATTTGCATTAACTTTATTATCCGCACTTTGAAAGCAGCTAATGAGATTAGACTAATATACTTATTATCAGATAACAATGCAATAAATGTTTACTTGTGTGTGTGGTGTCATATAAATCATTAAATATCACTTATTTCAAGACAATTTGACAACAGAACCAAAATAACTCCCACCATTGTTTTATTTGCAGGCAAAAACCCGCAACATCTCCGGCTTGCGTCACAAGCGCATTTAGATAGAAGCTACTGCAATTGCACACTAGAAGTCTTAGTTCTGCAACATTTTGCTTCTCGTGTTATATTTGACTGCACAGAATTTGTAAATACTGTGAGTATTCTCTCCAATCTACAACACTTCAACACATGACACATAAACATGACCTCTGACTACCTCTATAAGCAGCTAACCCTAACTTGTTGTCTCGTGAATTGTCAGCACACATTCAGCTAAAGATGCAAGACTTTAGAAAATGAGAACTGGATTCTCACCTTAAATCTGAGGTCTTACACAAATTGGAGTCTGATTGAATTTGAAACAAATTCCAATGTGTTTTACGTAGTGTGAGAAAAAGGTGGGATCACCAACTTTATTCATCCAGTCAAAGAAACACTCTTATATAACCTACCCTCATATAACCCAAACTATAAAACACTATTGATCACAGCACACTCCTACATAGACTCGAAAATTACGTCGGCATTAAGGGAATAGCTTTGAAATGGTTTAAATCTTATTTATCCGACCGTTTTCAATTTGTAGCAATAAACAATGAGGTGTCACACAAATCGCAAGTCTAGTACGGTGTACCACAGGGCTCAGTCTTAGGGCCTCTGCTCTTCACATTATACATGTTACCTCTAGGAGATATAATAAAGCGACACAAAGTTAGCTTTCACTGTAATGCTGATGATACTCAACTTTATATTTCCTTGAAGCCTCATGAAACACAGCAGTTCCATCGAATAATGGAATGCATAGGCGATATAAAAAACTGGATGAGTAACAACTTTTCATTACTGAACTCGGACAAAACAGAAGTGTTACTAATTGGACCGAAAACTGCCATACGTAACAACCAAGAATACTGCTTAACTATTGATGGATGTTTTATAAACCCTCGTCGTCAGCAAAGAATCTTGGCGTTCTATTTAATAGTAATCTGTCATTTGAGAGCCATGTCGTTAACACCTGTAAAATTGCGTTTTTCCATTTAAAAAATATATCTAAACTATGTCATATGCTGTCACTGTCAGATGCAGAGAAGTTAATTCATGCATTCATGACACCAAGACTAGATTACTGTAATGCACTGTTAGGTGGTTGCCCTGCAGGCTTAAAACTGGTCCAAAACGAGGCAGCTCGAGTTCTTACACGTACAAAAAAGTATGAGCATATTGGCCCGGTTCTGTCAACCTTGCACTGGTTACCTATAAAGCATCGCATTAACTTTAAAATCTTGCTTATTACCTATAAAGCCCTACATGGTTTAGCTCCTCAGTACTTGAATGAACTCCTCTTGTATTACAGTCCTTCATGTGCATTACGCTGTCAGGCGTCCTGTCAGATGGTAATACCTAGAATTTCAAAATCAAGTGCAGGTGGGAGATCCTTCTCCTATCTAGCGCCTAAACTTTGGAACAGTCTTCCCTGCACTGTCCGGGAGGCAGACACACTCTGTCAGTTTAAATCTAGACTAAAGACGCATATTTTTAATCTTGCATACACTACTCTTCCATAATATAAATCCTCTGAGGGTTTAGGCTGCATTAGTTAGATCAACCGGAACCAGGAACACTTCCAACAACAACTGATGTTACATCAAAGAGTGCAGAACAGTACTCTACTCTCAGATGTCTTGTCTCATTGTTCCAAGGTACCACAGCGGGCAGGATGCAGTTCATGGCCTGACCTGATGGTAGAGCGAAGAATGGGAAGTGGCGACCTGACAAGAGCTGAGATGATAGAGCTGGATAAAGAAAGAAGTGGCGACTTGACACGTCTTTACTACAAAATTTCAAATGCTATTAGATTATTAATGATAATCTTAAATCTATAATTTACCTTATTACTAAGTTTATTTATTTTTATTTAGCCTTGTTGTGCAAGGCTAAATAAAGCTGGGAGCTGGAATCCCCTGGTTGGGCCTGGGTTCTCCTGGTTTTTTTTTCTCCATTGGAGTTTTGGGTTCCTCGCCACCGTTTGCATACTGTTTTGCACTATTTGCCTGGCCGGGGGGGTTGCTTTAGAATTAGAATTTTAAAGTTTTACTTCATTAATATTGCATATAGGAATTTATAGTCTGTTTAATATTTGACCTGTGTTTCACTCTCCTTTATCTTAAATGTGTGCTTTTCACTGTGCGTGTGCGTGCGTGCGTGTGTGTGTGTGCGCATTTGTTTGTGTGTCTATGTCTATGTGTGTTAGTACGTGTGCATATTGTGTGTGTGGAGTGTTTTGTATGTGGGTGTGTCTGTCTTCTGTGTTTCTCTCTCCTTTATCTTAAATGTGTGCATTTCACTGTGCCTGTGTGTGTGCGTCCGTGTGTCTGCGCATCCGTGTGTGTGCGCATTTGTTTGTGTGTCTATGTCTATGTGTGATACGTGTGCATATTGTGTGTGTGGAGTGTTTTGTATGTGGGTATGTCTGTCTTCTGTGTTTTCACCTTTTTTTTGCATGTATAACTTTAAATGTTTAGCTTATAGTCAATATGTCTCACGTAGAGCTGTTTTGTAACAATGAAAATTGTAAAAAGCGCTATATAAATAAAGTTGACTTGACTTCACTTGATATAGAAGGCTATTCCTCGTAAACAACAAATATTACTTAGAATGCAATTTGCAATGCACATTTCCACAGTATATTACGGTTTAAATGGAAAATAGTATGTGACTATTTTGTAAGGCACTTTCTTAAACAAGACTTTCTTAAAAAATATATGCCTTCAGAAGAGGTTTCAATGGTTAAGACAGTTCAGTCAAGTGACCCAACATTATTGAACGGTAGTGTATTAAACTAGTTCACTTCAAAATGAAAATTCTGTCATCTCACCTTTTTGTCATTTCAAATATGGCTTTCTTTCTTCTGAAGAATCCAAAAGAAGATATTTTGAAGAATTTTGGCAACCAAAAACCGTTGGTCCCCATTCCCTTCTATTGTATGGACACAAAATCACTGCCAGTCAATGGGGACCAACAGTTTTCTGTTACCAACATGATTTAAAATGTCTTCTTTTGTGTCCTGCAGAAGAAAGAAAGTCATATAGGTTTGACATGACAAAAGAAAATGATTTTTCATTTTGGGGTGAACTGCTGCACATTCATAAATCGAGAATATCTCTCTTTTGATTTATTATATTTTGCAGTCTTTTGATGACTCATTGATGATGATAATAAATCATCAATTTAATGGTAAAATGCACACCTACGTGTATTTTTATTTGGATTTAAGCCAGTGCTCTGGTCGTATTGTGGCTTTGGGTGTGGCCTAAATAGAACAAATATAAAGCTGTTACAAAACTGTCAAACTGTGAACAATTCCTAAAAAATAAAACAAGATGGCATTACGTTAAACCATTTTTTTATATTAAAAAATTCTAATGTATGTATGTTTTCGTGAGTTGTATTTGTTTGTACGCCTTACATATTCTGTAATAAAAAGATGATATTAAATATACATAAAAACGTATGTAACTTAATGGGGGAGTCATGCAAACAGAATTGAGCATATTTGGGTGATTTTTTACAATGCATTTCACAAGCCTTGTTAAAGAATGCACAGAGAGACCTTCAATGGGTGGCTACTTTGAAAAATGTAAAATACAAGATAAGTTTTAATTTGTTTAGAATTTTCTTAGAATAACTTGGGCCACATGCAGGGTTGAATTGTGGCACTCAAAAAAAGTATTTGTGGCATACTGAGCACCTTAACATTGTGGTTATTCTAATGATGATTAGATATTGATAATATTTGATAATATTACAAAACTTTCCATGTCTAATATTCAAATCTCTCATTTTCAGTGGAAAGGGTTTTCCATTGTGTTTGATAAGGACAGTAGACTCATATACTTAGTATACAGTGGATGTTTTGTGTGTGGTTTCAGTAAACCACAGAGTATGTCGGCATTACTTATTCCAAAGATGACAAAAGATGCTCTTTACCCCCGTTGTTTTCTTTCCGTGCCAAAAACGTGCAACATCTCAGGCTTACGTCACACTAGAAGTCTTATACAACATTTTAGTTCACCTGTTATACTAGTCTGCACAGCACAAAGTATGCAAATACTGTAAAAGCAGCACATACTCAGTGCTTAACACATAACACAGCACTCACAATTGTGCAAATATGACAACATCAGAGCACTGTATGTGATAAAGATGATTCAATTGGAAGCACATTGCGAGTGTTTTATACAGCATTTGTCATAGTCTTTCATGGTCCTGTGTTTTCTCTACATGAAAATAAACACCCAAACTTGGCTGAACTAAGCCATATGAGCTCATGCAATGAGCCTGTAAACAAATCCGGCACTTTCATTCAAACAACCTTCAGACAAAGATCGTTTGCATATTTCTTTGACTGAAAAAAGTGTTGAAAAACATCCTCCATGATGCTCAGAACTATACTTCAGGAGGTGCAGATGGTTGGCTGAGTGTACATAACGGCAACAAAAATTATAATATAAATACGTAGGTCTGATTGTAGAGCATCATCCATGAGTTCATCTGACACCAGATGTTTGACACTCACAATGTTTGTGGATTGAGAACATGGTTGTTATTCAGGTTTACAGATATCATTAAGAAATACATCTTAGGTGAATCTTTAAAAATGACTGGAGGTAAGCCTCAGATTTAGCCTCAGACATACTTCAAAATGTGCTATAAGTTTGTTAATCATTTTAACACACACAACTTGGTAGACTTCAAGCGCTCAGTGATAATACATGAATGACCAAACTCACTTCTCTATAATTGAATGTGATGTTACTCAACATAATATGCTTATACTGCCACCTAGTGACATTACATCATCATTCAAACACAGTTTATATTCTGTATATACATAAACTGTGTTTATCTTACATTTTCCATTCGTGTCTCGTAGGTGCACATACATGTGCAGAGGATTCTTGTAATATTTGCATACAGGGCAAAAGAATGTATGGGCGAGTT
The DNA here is from genome assembly GCF_024868665.1 of Triplophysa rosa. Lineage (NCBI taxonomy): Eukaryota > Metazoa > Chordata > Actinopteri > Cypriniformes > Nemacheilidae > Triplophysa > Triplophysa rosa. The sequence continues at coordinate 2,392,360 of NC_079913.1, read as the reverse complement.
TTATTCCCCAAGTAATTTAAGAGCATGCATTAGTAATGTTCAACCTTCTTAACATAGCCCACATAAAGGGATCTTCCCACAAACTAAAAAAACACAAACACCAAAAATGTCAAGCAAAACTAGTTTTCCTATTCAAATCTCGCACATAAAATAAGATGCAGTGTTATTCGTTTCAGTTTGGAACCTTTCTGCAGATGCTTTTGTAGATTTGCGTGTCCAAATACAAAAGGACACAATTATCTTATATTATTATAGTTATGTAGGATGCATAGTAAGTGTAAAACATATAATTCCCATCCCTTTGTATAAAGCCAGGTGGAAACAAAGCTCATAGTTTACACATACATACAAATAATATATACATCTCATTCACAGACTATTTCATTTCACGTTTAGTATTTAAAAAGACACTCACCTGTATGAAGTGCAAACAGTAAAGCAGACACAATCACTTTTTTACTATAAATAGTTGTGTTTTCTGTCTGTAGTCACAAGAGACCTGTGAAAACAACATGCTTTAAAACGTAATATTGCATCAAGAATACATGTATATACAGAACATCTAAAGAAACACCGGAAAACATATACTTGTTCTGCATTCACTTAACTAAACACGAACTCTTGACTATGTACAGTTCAGAAACCCTCTTCTATCTTGTTCATCTTTCCTTTGCATCAACTCTTGTCCTGCATGTAAACGGCTTTGTAGAATGCACTTTATGTTGCCTCATTGACATAATGTGAAATGCTTTCTCATTTGTAAGTCGTATTGGATAGAAGTGTCTGCTAAATAAATAAACCTAAATGAATATAATGTATATCATTCACTGTAAAAAGTGAAAGTTTACTGGCCACCTTTCTTAATAACTGTCAGAGCCCTTTTTGAGCCTGAAAACACTGTTGGAACTAAAATGGCTTGTAACTCATTAATTCTTTGGAATACAGACCTACGGTTGGTCTCGTTTGAAAGAAGAAAATTAGCAGATTATTGCGAAGGAAAAAAAATCGCACACAAAAAAATGTTTTCAAGGTATTTTTTTGTAATAAAAATATATATATATATATAAAACATTAATGTTTTTCTTTGATAAAAAAGAAATAAAAAAAATACGGATCAGCTCCAAAATTTCGTAAGTCAAAGTCCCAAGGGTCACCAATTGTTGTATCAAGTTTGGTCATTATACACCAAATTTTGAGGTGTCTGAGTTTTTTTAGCCGCTCTACCACCAAAATCCACTAGGGGGCGCATAGGCTTCCATTGGTTTTAACACTTGATCTGAAATTTGACCACAACAGACATTGAGATGCTTTTTTTTAACTTTTCCAATTAACAGACACAATGAAAAATACAAAAGCACAGAAACAATAACTTTGTATGAAACTATACTTTTGATGCACACTAATTTATGAATCAATAATCATTTATCTATCAATTTCTCTTCCTACATAAATTATTCTTCTATTCTAGAGTCTTAGACCTTTCCAATGATATAATGTTTGTCATGATAAGATAAGAAATTACATGCAAAGTATTGAAGTAAATGTGTTCCGCAGGAGGCATTTATTTTTGATACACACTTGTTATTTATGAATCAATTACACTTCCTACATACTTCCAAATTGGCGTGAGAGCGGAGAGATCCGCGTGCTCGTATTGCATGAATGCGCTCTGGCCTTGTAATAAACGCCATACAAGAGCATCCCAGTAATCTGTACACACAGTTGCCCATCTTCCTCCATGAAGATCCCCAACGCGTCCCGAACAAGAGATTCATGGGACCATTCATCAGTCTGACCGAAGCTAAACATAAATATGTTATTAAAGTTTGTGTTACCTTCTTTCATTATTTACTCATCTGTATGCTCTTGTTTTATCTGTAGGAAAAAAAAACTCATGTAGCTCTTTTACAATGACATGAACACTGTAGAAAATGTGGGATGGCAAATGTGATCTCAGCAAAAAAAAAGACTGTTTTTGCTACCTGAAGATGTTTAATAACAACCAAATGACTTTGCATATTGTTTCAACTTACTCTTTTACATTTGTTTATGGTATTTTTAGTTACGGTAACTGACTGTTTAAAAATTAGCTGAAAAATTTTGAAAATGAAAAGCAAATTTAGGGCAAAAATATTTTTTTACAGTAGACAATTACATCATTAATCACTGTAACTGGAAATGAGTTGCATGAAGATTCTTCAAAATGTCTCCTTTTGTGTTAGCAAACAGTATTAAAGGAATAGTTCACCCCAAAATGAAAATTCTGTTATCATTTACGCAAGCCTAGTCATTTCAAACCAGTATGACAGAACACAAAAGAATGTTGATTATCGAACAATGTCAATACCCAATCACTTATGGAAGCAAAACCAATGCAAGTCAATGGGTATCACCATTGTTCGCTTACCATCGTTCTTCAAAATATATTATTTTGTTTTGGGTGAACTGTCCCTTTAAAATAATTTGGTTTAGAGAAATTCTACAATGACAGAGTTTTTTGTTGCTTTGTTGGTTGAACTTAAACAAATAAGTTACCTGGGTCAACTTGACGAGAAATGTGTTGAGGTAACTAACATTTTTAAGTTAAATTAACTCAGTATTTTAAGGCAATCAGGTAACTTATTTTTTTAAGTTGAACCAACAAAACCAAGAAATAATTTTTTACAGTTTTATTTAAGTTTTTTTTAAATTTAGTTAAGTATTCAACGTGAGCAGTGATCAGAGGCTTAAAACCATTTCATACAAGAATGTTATCGCAAGAGTAGAAAAGCTGTGCGTGTCTTCACACGCTGCTTCTTACCAAGCAGAAGCATGAGGCACAAGGACAACAACACTCATACATTTACCTTTCTTACATTTGGCAGACATTTTTATCCAAAGCAACTTACAGCACATTTAACCTAAAATAGTGCTGTAAGTTGCTTTGTATAAAAATGTAATATAACAAATGAAATTCTAAATGATTAGATTAAACTGCTACACATGAAATTGTGCAAAAAAACATTAATGCATGAATACATTGTTGCCATTTGACAAGCTTTTTCTAGAAGATTTAGTAAGTGTACTTAACTGCAAGACAATTTTATATTGGCTGTCGGCTGTTAGAATGACGTTTAACATTTTACGAATTCACTCAAATAGACACTTTGCTATTTCACATTTATTCCCTTTACATATATGTGTGCTTACTGGGAAAGCAGGATTCATCATACGCTTGATTCCATAGCATTTCCAAAAATATCTGTTGGCACTCCATTGAAAACTTCTTCAACAAGTGAGAAAAATTACAATTCAAAGCAAATGGAAAATATGTCAAATTTGAAGTATGCTACATGAATACACTGGAAAAAAAAACATCATGCCAGCGCTCACAAGACCCTGCACGCTTGAAAGTCCTATTTACTTCAGTACAAGATAAAAAAACGACAGGGTTTTTAAAAACCATTTGAGATCATGCGAGTAAGACTCTGGCTTTTCTCCTGGGAGGAATTGAGAACTCTGATCTAAACCAAGTTTTAGTTGTCATTGAAACGGCAATGTTTCCCAATGTTGTTAATAATATTTTGCACAATATTCTATAAACTAGCATCACCATAATAAACACACAGACACACAATAAAGTCTAAACAGAATTCTCTTTAATTTTACTGCCATACATATCAAGGCCATACGCTTATACTACCACCAGGTGGCATTACACTACAAATATATATATAAAGATTTTTTAATTTGTATGTAGTTATTTCACATTTTCCACTTATTCATTACATGAAAAAAAGCTTACCTACCACATATGTAATGATACATATATATATATAAAGAGTTCATATATTTAATAATAGTTAGGTGGAAACAGTGAAGCAAAAGTGATTGTTAAAAGATTTGCATTAAATTATTACAAGTAGTTGTATGCTTTTTGTCTGACAGTCAAAGGGGGACCTGTGAAAACAACATGTTTTACATTATAATATGAAATCAATAATAAAAACATGTGATACTGTACATCTATCAGTGTATTCAAATTCTCAACACCCTTTAATATGAAATAACTTTTTATAATTCTAAATTTAAATTATTTTCAAGGAAGAGAAAGACAGAGCAACAGCTCTCGGTTTACACACCTGTCATGTTTTTATTTTTTGGAATACCATCCCATTAAGCTGTGTTTTCCAGATTGCAAAATAATTTCCTCTGCTTTTAACCACTTTGTTTATCTGTCAAACAGAAAACCTCAGAGATTAACTGAAAATTAAATAAAACATCATCTAGTAAAAACAGAGAGTAAAATAAGCATAATTGTATATCAATAAATATAAATATATACAGTACATTTATTTAGTAAACCATAATAATATTAATTATTTTATTTTAGCAATAATAATAATAACAATTTATATATTTTAATAAGTTAAATTATTATTATAGGTCCGGTGTCTTATCGTGTCGCCTATTTATTTCTGTCTTGCAAAGAAATCCATTCAGGCTTCTGTTCGCAGGGTGGTACGAGTTATATTATTTTATGCTGATTAATCACCGCTTGTTTGACACAATTGCTAAGATTGCAACACTGGTCTTACTGGGTGGGTGGGTGGGTGGATGAATGAATGAATGAATGAGGCATTTATATAGGGCTTTATTGTGTATTGCTATCCGCCCAAAGCGCTTTACAAACATATGGGGGGAGTCTTACACAACCACCATCAGTGTGCAGCATCAACCTGGATAATGCGACAGCAGCCACAGTACAACGACGCCAGTGCGCTCACCACACACCAGCTATAGGTGGAGAGGAGAGAGAGAGCCAATTCAGTGGAAAGGGCATTATTAGGAGGCCATTGGAGGGAATCTGGCCAGGGCACCGGCCTTTCACCCCTACTCTTTACCAGAAGTGCCATGGTATTTTTAGTGACCAAAGAGAGTCATGTGTTAATGTTTCATCCGAAGGATGGTGCTTTTTTACAGTATGGTGTCCCCTACACTATACTGGGGCATTGGGACCTGTACAGACCACAGGGTGAGCACCCCCTGCTGGTCTCACCAACACCTCTTCCAGCAGCAACCTAGTTTTCCCAGAAGGTCTCCCATCCAGGTACGGACCAGGCTCAACCCTGCTTAGCCACAGTGGGCAACCAGTCTTGGGCTACAGTGTGACATGGCTGCTAGCATGACTGTGTAGTGCGTACAGTCTGACTTGTATGTTTTAGTGCGATCTGCTTTCATGTGTTTCTTTGTCGCAGTGCTGCAAGTTAGCCCCGGCCACTCAGCTACACTTGTAGTGAGACCATTACAAATACCATTGTTAAACTACAATTACTATAGTAAAACCGATGTTACCTCACCTCGTCTAAAATGCTCTTCTTGATTACCGGGTCATTGACATCAATGTCATACTCGACGGAAACGGTAATCTTTACCACATTCTTTCTCACAAACCCTGTGAAATAAAAGGGAATGGTTTATCAAAAGAAAACCCATATATTAAAACGCGAGATTAAACGGCAAGTTTCATAAATGGTCTTACTGATGCAGACAACTCCTGCGTGAAGTCCGTTGGCACAACTGCTCACACCCCATCCGGTAAACGAACAGTCATGTAACAACCATTCTTTTCCTGTACATGCAACATTATCCATCCAAACTGGCCCAACAAACGGACCCATATATGGCACTGGCACTGCAACTTCACCACATCCCAGCTCACTACACAAAACTGTAGCGTCATCCACATCCCAGCCATTGTAACACACTGTACCCCACTGCTGATCATAAAGAACCTGAAGTCTGCCATCACATGGACTCGTACCATTGACCACCTTTATATCTGCGGGAGACATTGGTTTCACATACAGTATAAACTCTGTCAGGCATTTAACTGCATCAAATAGTCATAAAGGATGATTCTATCTTACCTCGACAAATGACCCCAGCATCTTGTTTATGGTTGCACATACTTGTTCCAAGTGCTATGGATGGACATTGTTTCACTGTTAGCTCTTTCCCAGTACATTTTAAATCTTCCATCAACACAGTCCCTGAACCCTGTCCGAAGAAAGCCTCAGACTTTGCTTCTAAAGGTGTCCCACAGCCCATGTTTTTACACACCACTCCAGCGTCTGTTAAATCCCAGCCAGCATCACAGACCGTTCCCCACTTAAAATTATGTAAGACCTCCACTCTACCAGCACATATATGAGCTCCTTCAGCCAGTTTAATATCTAAAAAAGAATGAACAAACTGTTTAAAAGCGGGCTCTGTATGTTTAAAATGTATAACATGGAAAAAATGTTTTTAAGGTTAAGAAACGATCTTACTGTTGCAAACAACTCCTGCGTAACCTTCGCCTACGCAACTGCTCACGCCCCATCCGGTAAACCCACAGCTCCTCAGTGTCAACTCCTTTCCTCTACATGCCACATTATCCATCCATTTTGGCCCATCATATGGACCCACATATGAGGTGACCTCTAAAACTTCACCACAGCCCAGCTCTCGACACAAAACCGTAGCATCTTCCAGACCCCAACCAGTGTGACACACTGACCCCCAGTGCCCGGTATAAAGCACCCGAAGTCTTCCATCACATGGACTGGTACCATCCACCAGCTTTACTTCTGCAAGGGACATTGGTTTCACATGCAGTATAAACTCCATCAGGTACTAAACTGTATCGTATCATTATTAGTCATAAAGGACGAATTGATCTCACCTCGACAGACGACTCCAGCATCGTCTCTATGGGTGCATGTGCTTGTTCTTAATCCATTTGATGGACACTGTATCACTGATGTCTCATTCCCAGTACAGCCTACATCTTCTAGGAACACGGATCCTGAACCCTGTCCGAAATAAGCCCCGATCGTTGCTTCTACAGGAGTCCCGCAACCCATGTTTTTACACACCACTCCAGCGTCTGTTAAATCCCAGCCAGCATCACAGACCGTTCCCCACTCATCGTTGTCTAAGACCTCCACTCTTCCAGAACACTGACTAGTAGTATCTGCCAGTTTAAGATCTATAAGATGGTGGAAGAAACCGTAAGTAGATATCAAGGTGCGGACAAATCTTTGCAAAGAACGCGTTGCCGTTTAGGGCTTATATACTGGATAGACTGAACTTCGAGTCAAACATTCTAAGCAGTCACATAAGAGGTTGAGTAGTGATTGACAAAGTAAAAAATCCCACCTCGACAGATGACTCCAGCATCATGTGTATGATCACAGTTGTGCGATCCCCATCCGAAAAATACACAATCCTTCAGTGACGACTCAGTCCCTGTACACTGAACGTCGTCCATCCATATTGTTCCCGTACCGGGTCCAAAGTAAGAAAATCTTTTTGCTTCCGCATGGGATGGACATCCCAGTTCTCTACACACCACTGCTGCATCAAGAGCATCCCAGACATCCATACAGACAGTTCCCCATGTTCCATAATGAAGAACCTCCACTCGACCAGAACAAGAGTAGGGGCCGTTCACCAACCTGACGGGAGCTACAAATAAATAAGGGACATGTTATTAAAAATGCTCAAATTCCTTTCAAAATATGTCATTCACCCTAAAGCCATTTTTTTCTGTCAAAAACAAAAAGAGACTTTTCATCAAACTCTTCATCATACAATGATTCAAGGACTTTTATCTCACGGTTACAGATGACTCCAGCATCTTTTGCATGGCTGCAGGTACTTGTCCCCACTGTTTTTGATGGACAATATTTCAACGTTGACTCAGTCCCGGTACATCTCACATCAGCCAGCCACACGGGTCCTACACCCTGTCCGAAGAAAGCTCCGGTCGTCGCGGTTTTAGGAGTCCCAAAACCCATGTGTTTACACACGACTGCAGCGTCTGTTAAATCCCAGCCATCATCACAAACGGTTCCCCACTGACCATTATATAAGACCTCCACTCTTCCAGAACACGGATTAGTTGTATTCATCAGTTTAACATCTAAAGGAAAGACAAAAGCATAAGTAGATGTCCAAAAGCAGGAAATTCTGTTCTATGTACATTAAGCTGTCAGTTTTCAGTGGGATCACATTTAGTGGGTTGCTTTCACAAACGGAGTGAGAAAATTAGTGCATGTCCTTAAAGAGGAAGTTAAAAAAGATCTCACTCTTGCAAACAGCTCCAGCGTAAAGTCCGTTGCCACAACTGCTCACGCCCCATCCTGTAAACGGACAGCTCCGCACTGACGCCTCCTTTCCTGTACATCCAAGATAATCCATCCATTTTGACTCAAGATATGAACCTGAATATGAGGTTGCCTGTAAAGCTTCACCACAGCCCAGCTCTCGACACAAAACCGTGGCATCTTCAAGACCCCAGTTAGTGTGACAAACTGAACCCCATTGACCATTATAAAGCACCTGAACTCTTCCATCACATGGACCGGTACCATCCACCAGTTTTACTTCTGCAGGAAATATTAGTTTCACATATGAGCTCTTTCAGGCATTGAACTGTATTATTAGAAGATCTTTAGTTTTAATTGATCATTTCAACCTACGGCGACAGGTGACTCCAACATCTTGTTCATGGCTGCATGTACTTGTTCCTAAAGCCTTTGATGGACAATTTTTCACTGATGACTCAGTCCCAGTACATCTCAAATCATCCATCCACAAGGGTCCTGAACCCTCTCCGAAGAAAGCTCCAGGCTTTACTTCTATAGGGAGCCCACAACCTACTTGTTTACACACCACTGTAGCATCTTTAAAATCATAGCCATCATCACAGACCGTTCCCCACAGATTGTTGTGTAAGACCTCCACTCTTCCAGAACACTGGTTACCCCCATTTACCAGTTTTACATCTAAAAGAGTGAACAGAACCATAAGTAGACGTTCAAAATCAGAATCCTCTCTGCTATTTTGTCTCATAAGCTGTCAGTATAAAATAATGTCAAAAGAATCACATTTGATGGATTTTTATGTTATGTATGCAGCATTGTACAGGTCAATGTTTTGTCTAATTTTCAACCACGTTTGCCTCTGGTATCCCGGTTGAAGAGATTTCAGCCGTCTGTTGTATGCTTGAATGATGCCACTTGAAACACCATTTTCTAAACAAATTCAGGGTGAGGGAACATTTGGTTCTTCTGACCTCTGTGGTTGCATATGCATTCTTAGTTTGAATAAGACATTACTATATACTTACATTAAGGTATCATTTTTATGAATAGTTATTGCAGATCACTAACTATCTAACAAATGTTTACGACTCCATCATGAGAGAAAAGCTTTGAGTCAGTTTTTTTAAATAACAGCTTTTAGTTGACAAACTTTCATGTTTTTATTTACATAAATTCTTTCTCATCAAGCTGAGGTCTTCAGTTTACAAAATAAAGTAGATCAAGGTTATGGTTTTGAGTGGCAATGTATGTCATTAAAGAGAAATTTAGTTTAGCCACTATTGTGTATAAGTTTGTTAATTGGGTGGCACTTGGTCAAATCCAAAAATTCGGTATTATTTGATTTTTGGTCTAAGCAAATGTTAAACTTTGAGCAAATACAGGCGTAAAGAGTCAGACCTACAGTAGTAAATATCATTTGAAGTAAACATTTGGCATGTGAAAATAAAACTGATACTGGGGCCTTTTTAGTTTTAAATGTGAAATACTTGAATGACGAGCCTTATTTAATAAAAAAACATTCTATGTTTAAAAAGTTTTAGGAATGATCTTACTGTGGCAAACAACTCCTGCGTAAAGTCCATCCCCGCAACTGCTCACACCCCATCCGGTAAACGGACAGCTCCGCAGTGTCGACTCCGTTCCTGTACATGCCACATTATCCATCCATTTTGGCCCGTGAACTGTTGCAGAATACGAGGATGTTTCTATAACTTCACCACAGCCCAGCTCCAGACACAAAACCCTGGCGTCTAGCAGACCCCAACCAGTGTGACACACAGGACCCCACTGACCATTATAAAGCACCTGAACTCTGCCATCACATAGACCGGTCCCATCCACCAGCTTTACATCTGCAGAACACATTGTTTCCACATACAGCATAAACATTTTCAGGCATTGCATTTAATTATTATGAGATCTTTAGTCATCAACTAGACTTTCAATTTACCACGACAGATAACTCCAGCATCTTGGGTATGGGTGCAGTTGGCTGCTCCTAATCCGTTTGATGGACATTGTGTCACTGATGTCTCATTTCCAGTACAGCTCACATCTTCCATCCACACAGATCCTGAACCCTGACCATAATAAGCTCCGATCTTTGCTGCTAAAGGAGTCCCGCAAGCCATGTTTTTACACACCACTGAAGCGTCTCTTAAATCCCAGCCAGCATCACAGACCGTTCCCCACTGATCATTATGTAAGACCTCCACTCTTCCAGAACACAGACTGCCTGAATTTACCAGCCTAACATCTAAAAGAGGGTAGACATGACCGTAAATAGATTTCAAAAAGTCATTAGTGCAATTTCTTTTCTACAAATCTATTTAGCATAATTAAGTGTTAAATAATACCAAATACAGATATATAAACATTATATAAAGTCTAGTCTTGCAAGTTTTGATGGTTTTAACATGACATAACAGAACATTCTTAATTGAGGGAATACTACCACTGTATCTATCCCACCTCGACAGAAAACTCCAGCATCATGTGTATGATCACAGTTGTGTGATCCCCATCCATAAAACCTGCAGTCCTTTAGTGACGACTCAGTCCCTGTACACTGAACGTCGTCCATCCATATATTTCCCGTACCGGGTCCAAAGTAGGAATATTTGACTGCTTCAGAATTTGTCGGACATCCCAGTTCTTTACACACCACTGTAGCGTCAAGAGCATCCCAGATATCTGAACACACGGTTCCCCATACACCGTTATGATAAACCTCCACTCGTCCAGAACAAGAGTCGGGGCCGTTCACCAGCCTGACCGCAGCTAAACAGAAATAAGGGACATAAAAATGATGAAACGTTTTTAAAATATTTCAAATTTATTCACCCTAATGTTGTTTCCAAAATGCTGTTATTTTATCGGTAAAACGCAAAAAGAAACTTTATGTAACTCTCCTCCAAACAATGACAAACCAATGCGGCATTGTTAAAATATGTGATGGCGAACGAGATCCCTCTAAAACATGCTGGGTTACTTCATCCCAACATTGGGTCAGAAAAGGATAAACCCAGCCGTTGGGTTATAAAATTACCCATGCTGGGTTGTTTCAAACCAAAATTCTGGGTTGTTTTAAACCATTTTAACCCAACTGTGGGGTTTGTCCATATTTGACCCAACGATGGGTTGAAATAACCCAGAATTTTTTATTTTATTTTCTGTGATTGACAACCAACAATCAAGTCATATATTACTGTCAATGCAAGAGTTGCATGAAGATTCTTCAAAAGATTCCTCGTTTTTTTATGTGTGTAAGCAAACAGGTTTAGAATGATACAGATTAGAGCAAATAAATAATGACACACTTAATGTTTCAGGTGAACAACATGTAAAAATAATTCAAGGATTTTTAGCTCACGTTGACAGATGACTCCAGCGATATTTTTATGGGTGCAGTTGCTTGTTCCTAAAGCCTTTGATGGACAGTTTTTCACTGATGACTCAGTCCCGGTACATCTCAAATCATCCAGCCACACGGGTCCCGAACCCTCTCCGAAGAAAGCTCCAGGCTTTACTGCTACAGGAGGCCCGCATCCCACGGTTTTACACACGACTGCAGCATCTGTTAAATCCCAGCCAGCACTACACACTGTTCCCCACTGACCATAATATAAGACCTCCACTCTTCCAGAACACTGGTTAGTTCCATTCACCAGTTTAACACCTAAAGGAGAATAAAAACATGAATAGATGTTAAAGAGCAGGAAACTAAATCATGTCTGTGGAATCTCATTTTGATGGGTCGGTTTCACAAACACAGTCAAAGAGCGAGAAAATTTGCAATTCAAACAACATGGAAGAAATGTTTTAAAATGTCTACTTTTTGCTCCTACTCTTGAGACGGCATTGTACAGGTCAATGTTTCGCCTTTGTCTCCATCCTGTTTTCAGGAGATTTCGAGATTTCAGCCCTTCTATTGTGCGTTTGAACTATGCCACATTGGGGTCTTAACCCGGACCTCTGTGGTTATTTATTGCATAGGGATGTAACAATATAATCCATATCGTTCTATCGCAACAGCAAAATTGTCTCAAGATTATCGTGGTCACATGACTGTTTTAAGCGATAGGTCTTCCGGGCCTAACATAGAGAAGGTTCGAAACAAAAATAAATGCTACCTTTGTCGCAATTATTTTGTTTTATAAAAGGGATTTTTAGGTCATTTGACCCATCTCATACTATAACTCACACCTCTAAGCAACAGCAACGATCAGTGGAATAAGAAAAGAAGATGCTTATGGCATGTTTCCAAGTCATCATTTGTTACTCTAAACATAGCAATAGATACCGTACCGCAGACGCAATACCGAGGTATTATCGTACAGTGAGATTTTGATATTGTTACATCCCTAATACTGCTTGGATTCTTAGTTTAAATATTGAAATATTACAGACTTTAAAATAAATAATATTACCCATTTTAAAACTTCATATTTAATTCATTAAACATATTCTGAGTTAGGTGTGATTTAGCGAGGACGTTTCAGAAATGATCTTACTGTTGCAAACGGCTCCTGCATAAAGTCCGTCCCCACAACTGCTCACACCCCATCCGGTAAACGGGCATTTCCGCAGTGTCGACTCCGTTCCTGTACATTCAAGATAATCCATCCATTTGTTCCCATACACTGGACCCGAATATGAGGTTGCCTGTATAAGTTTCCCACAGCCCAGCTCTCGACACAAAACCGTGGCATCATCCAGACCCCAGTTAGTGTGACACACAGCACCCCACTGACCACTGTAAGACACCTGAACTCTGCCATCACATGGACCGGTACCACCCACCAGCTTTTCATCTGCAGGAAATACATTTCCACATACAGCATAAGCTCTTTCAGGCGTTGCGCCGTATTATTATGAGATCTTTAGTTATAAATAATGACTTCAACCTACCTCTACAGGAGACTCCAGCATCTTGGGTATGGCTGCAGTTGGCTGTTCCTAATCGCTTTGCTGGACACTGGGTCACTTTTGACTCATTCCCAGCACAGCTCACATCTTCCATCCACACGGACCCCGAACCCTGACCGAAATAAGCCCCGGTCCTTACTACTGCAGGAGTCCCGCAACCCATGTCTTCACACACCACTGTAGCGTCTGATACATCCCAGCCATTATCACACACAGTTCCCCACTGACCGTTATGTAAGACCTCCACTCTTCCAGCACACCACTTAAGTCCATTTGCCAGTCTAACATCTAAGAACGGGCAAAACCATAAGGAGATGTGAATGTGTCATTCTTGCAATTTCTTGTATAAATCCTTTTGCATAATCCTTAATAGAGACAAGATACGTCCAAATACTTTACATATTTATATACAGACATTTGGAGAGACTGCTGTACCATTATTTATCGCTTGCTTAAACGCTTTCGGCCAGACTACTTTTGTATGCATTTACAAGTATCTAAAGCAAAACATTGTGTCCCCCCACCTCGACAGATGACTCCAGCATCAAGCGTGTGATCACAGCTGTGCGATCCCCATCCATAAAACGCACAGCTCCTTAGTGTGGATTCACTCCCTGTACACTGAACATCATCCATCCATATATTTCCCGAACCAGATCCAAAGTAGGAGTATTTGACTGCTTCGGCACCGGTTGGACATCCCAGTTCTTTACACACCACCGTAGCATCAAGAGCATCCCAGAGATCTGAACACACGGTTCCCCATACGCCGTTATGATAAACCTCCACTCGTCCAGAACAAGAGTCGGGGCCGTTCACCAACCTGACCGCAGCTAAACAGAAATACAGGAAAAAATCATGTATGCTGTCGTTTCATTTCTGTTTTTGGGTGAACAACATGCAATGAGGATTTTTAGCTCACGTATACAGACGACTCCAGCATCTTTCGCATGGCTACAGCTCGGTATGTCCCATCTCGTGGACGAACAGCTCACCAATGAAGCCTCGGCACCAGAACATTGTGCCGCATCCATCCATACTTTTCCGGAACCTTGACCAAAATAAGCACCAAGCTTCGCCTCTACAGCACCTGGACAGTCCAGCTCTCCACACACCACCGCAGCATCCGACAGATCCCAGCCATTATCACACACCGTTCCCCACTGACCATGATAATTAATCTCAACTCGTCCAGAACAAGACTTGTCACCGTTCACCATCCTAACAGAGATCGATCCTAGTAATAAACAGGGTCAGAGATTAGAAATGCTCATTGCTTACATTCAGTATTTAGCTCCCGTTTACCTTGACAAGTGACTCCAGCGTCTTCAGTGTGTCCACAGTTTTGTACTCCCCAACCCGGGTGTCCACAGTTAAGCAGTGTGAACTCACTGCCAACACAACCTACATCATCCATCCATATTTGCCCTGAACCTTGTCCAAAATAAGCAGCCATATTCACTTCTACAGCAGTTCCACAGCCCATCTGTCTACACACCACTGTTGCATCTGATATATCCCACAGGTCATCACACACCGTTCCCCAAATTCCATTATAATAAACCTCAACTCGTCCAGCACAAGAGTTGGAACCGTTCACCAACGTCACAGAAGCTTCGACTTGAGGTCCTTTTCCAAAATCTGCGCGTACATGGAGGACACGTCAAACACACAATATAATAAATATGAATTCAAAGCAGTTAAATACAGTAAATAAATAATAATACAAAGAGTAGAATGTGGCAAAATTATGAAATGGCTGCGCTTGAGATCCAAAATCTTTGTGTATTTACAGGACATGTCAAGCGAAGTCATGCGTACATTTTCATTGACAAACTGTGATTCTAATAGTATTCTACAAGAGCAGTGACCAGATGCTCAACACCATTTATAAACAAAACGGCATGTTTCTTCTTACCAAGCAAGAGAACCAGGCACAAGGACAACAACATGATGCCTGCAGAAAAAAATCAAAAACATTTAAACAATTGGTCTGATACATTTGAATAATCCTTTATATTGTTCTTTTGACGTTTAGAAGAAATTTTCTGAATAGAAACAGAATACCGTCATCACTTTTACATTTATTAAAAAATTGTGCATTAGTTACTAAAGTAGCCTATCTATTAAATTATCCAACATATTAATTTATTACAGGGGAAAAGAACAGAAAAGAGAAGGAAGTGAAAGAGATAAAAGAATTTAAGGCAAACAAAATGAACCACATCAGTGTTCATTCTACGAAATGTCAGTAAAATAAAGCCATTCACAAATCTTTAACCTTGTAAAATGTCAGTCCTGTTCTGCACCTTCTTTGTCCTTGCACGAGTCAAGGAGACGTCAATATGTTTTCTTTGGGCTAAGAAATACCTGCTCTCTCTGCTCCTCCTCTAAAAATGACTCCGCAGACAATGCAAAAACCCGTCTGCTAAATGTGTAAATGTAAAGATTAACAAAGTAGACTACATATTTTATCTGCATGCACTACTAGCACCACTAACAGTCCATAACTAGAAAAAATACTCTCATTGAATTTTTTGTTAGTGATTAATTTACTCTAATCCAAGATGTTTATGTTTCACATGTTTATGTCTAGATGTATGTTTCCCAGACATGTACTTACATGTGTTTTCTGGATTCATCATTTTGTGCTCAAAGCCAAACGTGCCTCACAATTAATTAAATAGCACTTCATAGACGACATTTAAAATGTGTCAAGGTTCAAAAGCGGGAAACTCATTCATAAAGCTGTGGGCAAAACTACAGTCTGTCTGTATTTATTTATGTCCATAAGACCGTATTTAGTGCGTCAAAAACCACCCCAACCAGTGAGAAAATTTGCAACTCAAAGCCCATGGAAAAAATGTCAAATTTTAGAATGCAAGACTTAACATTTGTGTATATTTACATAAACACACTAAAAAAACCTCATGCCGGCAGTGTTATTTAAACATAAGTTTGCATAAGTTTAAAAGTGCTACATGTCCCCTGACAAAACTATAAACACAAAGTCACATAATCCCCTAAATTGTCAGGTAAAAAATTTACAAAACAAGTCAAAAGTCTAAAAGCAAAAGCTCTGAAAGACAGAAACTTGCTAGAAATCAAACAATCGTGTGTACAACAGCGCTGTCTTTAAAACTACACCCAAACACAAAAATGAAACCCTGCTGGGTGGTTTAGAAAGAAAACTGAAGCATTTTTTGGAAGCCCTAATAAACACACTGACACAGTAAAGTATGAACTTAATTCTCTTTAATTGAACGCCATGCCGTACATGTCAAGGGCATTACAGCTACCCAGTGGTATTACATTATAGGCTACATATAATTCAATCACGATTTTTTTAAATGAATTAGTTTTATGCTTTATTATTTTACATCCCACTGGATTCTTACTCCATCATTTATAGTTGCAACCCAAATGTAATCTTTCTGATTCTAAGTTCTGTAATACATGTGCAGGCATCACAATATTTGCGTTACATGAAGCACGATTTACCTACCACATGTGACAATAAAATCCTTTTATACATTTTAAAACAATAACAACATTTTGGTCACAAAAAAAGTTGTATGTTTCTGACTTGCATTCAAAAAGCACCTGTGAAAACAAAATGTTTTCAGTTGTAATACTAAATCAATAATATACGTATACTGTATATTTATCACAGCAAAAAGTAAATATTTCTGATCATTAGAAAACTTTATAAGTGTGTCAAGTATCATATTAATGTCTTTAAAGAGCTTTGAGTTCTCCGCAAAATTTGCTCCTAGTTTTTACAAGAGAGTCAATGCTCATCTATTAACTTCATCGTTGCCTTGGGTCCCTCTTTCTAAATAAATCATGTTTAAGGAAGAGAAAGGAACACACCTGTAGTTGTTTACTTTGGGTGGAATACTCTCCCATCTCGCTGTGTTTTCCAGTCAACAAAATAATTCCCTTTACTTCCAACCGCTTGGCTTATCTGTATAATTGAATGAATTGTACAGCATGAAAACCCAATCAACACACAAAGACAACATTGTAGAATGAATCGTGAAAATATTATTTCAGGCAAAAAAAACACACTAAAAAAAAACCTTTTGAATGAGGGAACCGGAAGTGCTAAAATGCTAACTTGTATCTGGGCTTTGGCCTACAAAACTACAACTATTGTTTTAGACTTCATTCAGCATTTTTTATTGCACACTCTGTGCTTTCACTGGAAGCAGTTTGGACATGCCCTAAAACGACACATTTCCCCACAAGGTCAGGGTTGATGGATCTGCCCCGGGTTCACATGCAGGCCAGACATCCAGCTACTCTTTTCTGGACACTGACAGCTTTAATAAGATGTGCATCCCTCATCATTGAATCTTAATAGCTAGACTTGGAAAATACACAAAGAAACTGAATAATATCTATTGGTTTCCTGTAATTCACACATAGCCACTAGATGGCAGCGTAGAGAAAGAAGTAATCATTAAGAGAGTAAACACCTGTAGAAACATCTGAGAATACAGCAGACATGTTGAGATTCAGCCAAGTTTATCATTTAAATCATTGAACAAAACGGTAACATTGTATTAAAATAATTAAAAAAAAAAAAAAAAACATTTATTAGCTAAAAAAACAATAAAAAAGTTATGCAATTAAACTTTTTTTACTTTTCAAATTAAGCAGTGTACAGCGGTTTCCGGTCTCCCCTGTATACCACACAAATAGTGTGAACTTATACACTGTAAAACTTTGCTGTAGTTTTGCAGCAGGTTTGCCAGTAACTTACTGCAGATTTAATTACTACTTAAAACTACTTTCCTATTAGTGCTGTTTTCAGTTTGATTAAACTTTACTTTAATCAAAATTAAAATACTTTGACTTTTGAGATTCAAAATGAAACTAGAATTAGCACAGCAACACTGCGAAAAACTACATTCTTCTAAAGCATTTTTGGCTTGTTTTCTAGTAAAAAATATTTAAAATTAAATTAAATTACGATACATTTACATAACAAGAAAAGTGACCTTAGACGTTTAGTCTTATTTATGAACGAATATATAAGAAATAGGTAAGTATATGTTTGAGACAAAATTGTAAATTAAATCTACAGCAAGTTACTGGAAAACCAGCTGCAAGACTACAGCAAATCTTTACAGTGCACATTAAAATGAATGTTACCTCACCTTGTCCATAAGTTTCTTCTTAATATTTGGGTCATTGAAATCGACATCACTCTGAGCTGTAATCAAAATCCGTATCACGGCTCTTCTCACAAGATCTGTGACAATTCACATGAAAACATTACAGCATCAAGAATGGTTTCTTGGAAAAACATCGATTTATTTAATGAGCCAATCAGAAAAAGTGATTCATATAGCACATTATTAAGCTTTGTTTTTAAAAGAGAGTTTAAATATAAAACTCGAATACACATTGAATCTTACTGTTGCACGCAACTCCAGCGTAAAGTCCGTCCCCACAACTGCTCACGGCCCATCCGGTAAACGGACAGTCCTGCAGCGTCGACTCATTTCCAGTACACGCAAGATTATCCATCCATATTGACCCAGCAAATGGACCCACATATGACATAGTCTGTTCAGCTTCACCACAGTCCAGCTCTTGACACAAAACTGTCGCATCTTCCTGACCCCAACCAGTGTTACACACTGACCCCCAGTGCCCCTTATGGAGAACCTGAAGTCTGCCGTTACACGGACTCGTCCCATCCACCAGCTTTATATCTGATATTTGGATCACATATGAGCTTTTTAGAAGCCATTATATTGTTTTCTTATGAGAGCATTAATCATAATCAATGATTTCGACTTACCTCGACAGATGATTCCTGCATCTTGTCCGTGTTCACAGATGCTAGTTCTTATTTCACTTGATGGACATTGTGTCACTGTTGTCTCATGTCCAGAACAGCTCATATCCTCCAACCACACGGGTCCTGAACCCGGTCCGAAATAAGCGCCGGTTTTTGCTGCTACAGGAGTCCCACAACCCAAGTTTTTACACACCACTTTGGCATCTTTTAAATCCCAGCCAGCATCACAGATCGTTCCCCACTCATCATCATATAAAACCTCCACTCTCCCAGAACACACGTCGTCTCCATTTACCAGTCTAACATCTAAAGGAGAGTCAACAAAACCATGAGTAGATGTTCACCAGCTCTCTGTTATGGATGCTTGGTCTCATAAAGCTGTCAGTGTTAAATAACTGTATCAATGGGACCTCATATTATGGGTTAAGACTAGTCCTAGACTAAAATAAAATGTATAGGTTTGTGCATTTTCTGTAGTGTGCAGCCACGGAAAAAAATATTAGACCCTTTCAAAATGATTTCCGGTTCTTCTGAATTTACTATTATGTGTTTAGGTAAAATTATTCTTTTTGTTTCGTTCTGTGAACTACTGACAATATTCCTCTCATATTTCTAACGAAAATATTGTTTCCATTTTCAATTATTTTGCCTAAAAAAGAAAACTGCCAAACATGTCAAAAAAACAGAAGAGATGTTCAGACCTCAAACACTGCCAAGAAATCAAGTTCAACAGTCATTTTTGTACATGTATTTAGGAAAAGTTAAAACAAATATTTTTTATGCGACAACCTTTATCACAGTTTCATGCGTCTTTTACATTGCTGTTGGATGACTTTATGTCATTTGTTTTTTGATTGACACTGGACTGGACTGGCCACAATACATTTAGAAATGCTAATTAAATGAAAATTTGGAATGATCTCTACTTTTTTTCCGCGGCTGTTCAATGCACAGAAGTAACAGGTATTTGCATAAAATTGTAACTTTGCTTATAGGTAGCAAACTGTGTAAATGAGAGCTTCTAAGATAAAAAAATACATTCAAATCTATAAAGGTGACAAACCACGCCAGCGCATTTTGAAGCAAGCATTCAGCATGTCTGCGGACTCTTTGTGGGACCTTTTAGGCTTTAAAAACAGCAAGATACTTGAAAGCCTCATTCGTAAAACATGTTCTGCATTATCTGCGACTCAAAGAGGAAGCGTCAAAAAGGATCTTACTGTTGCAGACAACTCCTGCGTAAAGTCCGTCCCCACAACTGCTCACGCCCCCTCTGGTAAACGGACAGCTCTGCAGTTTCACCTCAGTTCCTCTACATGCCACATTATCCATCCATATCGGCTCATCAAATGGACCCACAAAGGAGGTGGCTTCCACAATTTCACCACAGCCCAGCTCTCGACACAAAATTGTAGCATCTTCCAGACGCCAACTAGTGTGACACACAGCACCCCATTGACCATTATAAAGCAACTGAACTCTTCCATCACATGGACCGGTCCCATTCACCAGCTTTACCTCTGCATGAAATGTTGGTTTAACAGAGTTAACACACACAGCATAAGCCCTTTCAGGCACTGAATTGTATAAATATGAGATCTTTAGTGATAAACCATCACCTTGACACATGACTCCCGCGTCTTGTCCGTGGCTGCACGTACTTGTTCTGAATTCATTGGATGGACAGTGTTTCACTATTGACTCGTTCCCGTAACAATCCACGTCTTCCAGCCACACGGGTCCTGAACCCTGTCCAAAGAAAGCTCCCGTCTTAGCTTCTACAGGAGTTCCGCATCCCATATTATCACACACGACTCCAGTGTCTGTTAAATCCCAGCCAGCATCACAGACCGTTCCCCACTGACCATCATGTAAAACCTCCACTCTTCCAGAACACTGGTTAGCTCCATTTACCAGTCTAATATCTAAAGCAAAGTGGAGTAGGGTAGTAAAGTAATGAAAGCAATGAGGATAAAAATAATGTGCGCATCCACCCTACCTCGACAGATGACTCCAGCATCATTTTCATGGGCACAGTTGTGTATTCCCCATCCACTTGACCTGCACTGCTTTAGCATAGACTCGGTCCCTGTACACTGAACATCGTCCATCCATATCGATTCCAAACCAGGTCCAAAATAAGCCAATGTTTTGGCTTCAGCATTGGATGGACATCCCAGCTCTTTACACACCACTGCAGCATCAATAGAGTCCCAGTCATCGGAACACACGGTTCCCCATATGCCGTTATGATAAACCTCCACTCGTCCAGAACAAGAGTCGGGGCCGTTCACCAGCCTGACCGAAGCTAAAATTAAAAAAGGATGTTAAAATTTTGTTTCAAAAATGCTATTTATTTGTTTACTCTGCCACTTTTTTCAAAAATATTTATGCAGCTTTGCAAAGGAAATTTTCATGGGAGAACTACATGGATTCTTCCAAAGATGTTTAGCTCACATGTACAGACGACTCCAGCATCTTTTGAATGGTCACAGTTCTGTATGTCCCACTTTGTTGATGAACAGCTCAACAGTGAAGCCTCACTCCCATTACACTGTGCAGCATCCATCCATATTTTTCCAGAACCTTGACCAAAATAAGCACCACCTTTCACCTCTACAACATCACCACAGTCCAGTTGTCTACACACCACCGCAGCATCCGACAGATCCCAGCCATTATCACACACCGTTCCCCACTGACCATTATAATACATCTCCACTCGTCCAGAACAGAAGTTGAAACCGCTCATCAACCTAATAAAGGCTGATGTTACCAACAAACAGGATCAGGGATTAGAAATGCTTAGCATTTTATGATAATATCATCGGTTCAATTCAGCAATTTGTGTTTAGCTCGCATTTACCTTCACAGATGACTCCGGCGTCTTCACTATGCAAACAGTCGTGTACTCCCCAACCTGTCCTTCTACAGTTTATCAGTGAGGACTCGCCGCCAAAACAGTTGACATTATCCATCCAAATTGGTCCTGAACCTTGTCCAAAATAAGCAAAAATCTTCGCCTCTTTAGCATTTCCACAGCCCAGCTCTCTACACACCACGGTTGCATCTGTTAGATCCCAGTAATCATCACACACCGTTCCCCAAACGCCACCATAATAAACCTCCACTCGTCCAGAGCAGTCAACACCATTCACCAACCTCACAAGAGACTGGCCTTGTGTTCCGTTTCTAAAATCTGTATGGCACATGTCATAGATCATCATGGATACTATTTACATACATTTTTATAAACCACTTCAGATTGAATATTCATGAGGCGCTTAACGTGGTTTTATTATAAAGGTAGATTTAAAATAAAAATATATATATAAAAAGCTGTTTCTTCTTACCCAACAGAAGAATGAGCCACAAGAAATAAAACATGTTCCTGAAAAGAAATTACAAATTATTAATTTTATTGGTCGAATAAACAAAATAAAGTTTTGGAAACCAAATTATTTGAAAAAATAACAGAGAACCCAATTACTCTTAACATCACATTTACTCGTTTTGTTGGCAAGCAAAATTTACACA
Organism: Triplophysa rosa; assembly: GCF_024868665.1. Taxonomy (NCBI): domain Eukaryota; kingdom Metazoa; phylum Chordata; class Actinopteri; order Cypriniformes; family Nemacheilidae; genus Triplophysa; species Triplophysa rosa. Next base: position 2,369,947 of record NC_079913.1, on the reverse strand, counting down.
TTTGTTTGGTACCATTCTACTAAAGAACTTTTTTTTTCTATTGTCCACCTGCACACATACATTTACTGTATTTTTTCTAGTTTTCTAGTTTATAGAATTTGTGAAATGAGAAAACAGTATTTTTACGTATTGAGAGAAAAATAGCCACACCAGAAAAACAATCATAGGCAAAATAAAACACAAAAAAAACAAGTCATTATTAGATTTCGTTAACCTTGTAAAATGCCACTTCTGTCTCCTAGTTTCTTAGTCTTCAGCATCAGATAAAGTTAAGGAGATGTCCAGGTGGTTTATTTGGATTTGGATCACCTGTTCTCTCCGTTCCTCCCCCCAAATGACTCAGCGTTAATATGCATTTGGCAGATGTTTACAGTGACGACGTATATGGCATTCATGCTATACATTCCATTGGAATCATGTCTGGTGCAGGATTTACAGTTCAACGCTGCACCTATAGTAGTTATAGACCAATAAAATGATAGTGGATCGGTTGCTATAAAGCCTGAATTTGATGACACCCCGTTCACCAAATGTAAAGCTTGTCAGGGTTCAAGAGCAAGCTGGAATTTCTCTGCTTTGTTTATCTCACCCTACTCAAAAATTCTGTGAGCAAAAGCCAGGAGCTATATTTATTCAATTGTCAATGTGATGGTATTTAGTTGGCCGGTTTCAACTTCCTTAATGAGAGTACAATTTGCAATTCAAAACACATGGAAAAATGTCCAATTTTAATAATGCTGGACTTGACATTTGTTTATATTTACATAAATGCCCTAAAAAAAACATCATGCCAGCGACGTTCGCATGCATACAGTATGACTGAAAGTGCTATAAATGTACGCTGACATGAAAAACACAAACCCCGCAGTATACAGCTCAACAGTGTTGTCAATAAAACTCCAAATCCAAAAAGAGAATTCCTATCACCCAGTCCTTCTCAAGGTAACTACGGTCCCCAGGTTTCCATACATTGAAGCTATGCGTGACTTATTGTGTGTACGTGACCGAGCTCATTTCATGTCCCTGTAAACAAATTAGTGACATATGAACATCCTTTTCCTGCATGATGGTTTGCATGTGTTTTGAGATGATATCCATGATTCCATGCACTGCGGCCTCCAGCAACATCCTTTATTTACAGATAACATTTAGTTGGGTGGTGTGAAAGTTTATCAAAGTTCTAAAAAAGAGAGCCTGTTAATGTATACATGTATAGAATGAATGCAGTTGTACATCACAACATTTTGGCAGACATTTTATACTCTCGTTTGACTGACCATTCAGGATTAACTTTATAAGACAACTTATGATGACTCTTGCACATCAGGGTTGGTGATAACACACATAAACTCGGATAAAGACCGAGATAAAAGCAAGCAATTTGGATGAGAAACGAGCTCAGTTGGAGCTATAGCACAAACACTGGGCAGGAAAAAAACATTCAAACGAATGATAAAAAATATAAAATCTGTCTTTTATTTACCCTTCAAAACCTACAATTGACTCTGTGGAACACAAAAGATGATATTCTGAGAAATGGTTTTGTGTCCACACAATGGAAGTCAGTGGGTTACCATTCCTCCAAATAATCTTTTGTGTTCTGCAAAAGAACAAAGTCATGTTTGGAATGACATGACGGTAGGTTAATAATAAAAAAAGTCAAATCAGTTCAAACTGGTTGCATGAAAGGGTTGAAATGCATTTCTCAAGATGGAACCATGGAGCATGGTGACGTCATCCAAAACTCACTGCATGCAAAAGATTTGCAATACTAGCTTTTCAATTTTGCCTTTGCATTTTGTAAATGCATTTTTGGTAAATTGCACCAATACTTATTCATACATTGGACGAAAGTAATTTACATTAGAGGGATGAAATACAGTAGGAGTATATTTCATTAAAAATATTTAAATAATGGACTGTGTGCATATTTCTGTTGTGGAAAAACATTGCTATGTTGAAGAATAACATTATGTGGAAAGACAGATTTGAATACCAACTGAAGTTTTGCTCACTTGGTTTTCATTTATGCAAACTGTCACACATGGCTCTCACCCTTGGTTCTAATAATAATAATAATACTTACTATTTGGTAATAATATTACTGTTTGGTGCCAAATATAAATGTACTGTATACCACTGTGGTCCCGTTGAATTGGGGAAATGTTTCCCTGTTTGATAATGTTTGTACATTTCCACATTTACAAGTCACTATGGATTGTGTGTTATGAGAAAATGCAACTGTAATGAAAATGTTCATCTAAGTTATGGAAAACACATCTTCAATATAAAACACATACAATATAATTCTCTCATATATACAAACACCAAATGTTACAAAATACCAAATACTCACAAGCTGTGGAGCCCTTAGAAATATCTCCATCCTTGTTCTCTGTTTCCTTTCTGTGTTCAAATACAAAACTCCAGTATGAGCTAAAGTGAAAAATATAAAAAGTAAATAAGAACCGCTGAAATTTGAGCTCTAATAAAGAAGAATCGTTATGCTATTTTTCTTCAGTTTTACCTATTTTCTATTATTCATATTTTTTATGGAAATACAAACAAGTAGTGTACAAAGAATAAGTACATTCATAGGTATAGTCAAAATAAGCCTGAGAAAAGCATTGCACAATAAATCACTTCACTTCACTACTCCTTTATTGGAATCCTGATGTTTGGGACATATTTGTGTTGACACTTTTCACAGGCTGCTTATACAGTATATCCCAAACCCTGAAACATCAGAATGTTGTTGGAACAACAGCAACAAGCTTCTTTTACCAAAGTAACCTGGTCTCTCATGCATAAAGACTAATTGAACATATTTGACACATAAGATTCATGTGTAAACAGACGTTTGCATATTTCCTTTCATATTAGGAACGCATAATTAAGTTTTGTTTACTTCTCTAATTTTACATAACTGTCACAAAACTTAATTTTACATTGATCTTTTGATGTCTTCTGGGGAATAATCTTTCATTCTCCAGAAAATAAAGGGAAACGTGTATGCACACCAAAGTGATTTCACATTTATATTTAACTTTACAAATAGTGTCACAGCAGGAGTTCTGGTTGTATGGTGATTATGGGTGTGGTTATATCACATTATATAACTGACACATGTACACAGCACTTTCCTACAGACTGACTCTATCAGATAAAGAAAGAGTTTACAGAGACCCATCTACACAGGTATTGCCATAGAAATATATATATTCATCATTTATTTCATAAACAACTTAAATTACTGTTTTAAAATAAATTATCTTTATATATCTTCTCACAGAACGTATATACTACTTATTGCATTTGTCTGTGTATTTAATTGTTATTTTATAGTTTTATTTTATTATATTTTATAAAAGGGTTATTGTTAAAAAACACTGAACACAGAACTGAACTGTAATTTGTTTGATGATGGCTGTTCTCAGTTATATTTAGAGCGCATTTTGCATTTTTTCCTTACTAACAGATGCTTGATATTCAAGCATAAACCGTTACCTATAAAACGTTATCTACACTGGTAAATTATCTTAACCCCAAATGTAAAACTGTCTCAATGCAAAACTTTCCATTTACAAAATACACGCGTTTCAATGTTTTAGCATGATTTTAAATGATTTCAATTCTAGCATCGGAAAAGTAAAAAAAACGAAAGATACAAAACATAAATAAAAAAACGACACTTGAATTAAACTTAATACCGAATATAACTGATAATTGTCATTACCGTATGCCGTATATTTTTCCTGCATATCTAACAGTTACAGGTGCTGCAGGCTAAATGCAAACTCCATTCAACAACATAGAGATCATCTTCAGTCAACACTTTAAAAACTGCATTAAGACTTGATTTGCTAGATTGACATTTGTACCTCATGTTATTTGACAAAGAATTTAAAACAAGAGGATCAAAGTCAACAGTGGGGTTACATGTCATATTACAGCATATATTTCTAGCCAGTATGCTGTGGTCCCTGATTCTCTTTCTCCTTCTGGGTAAGAACATCTACACACAGATACAAAAAGAATGCACATTTGCTTCATTTTTCCTATTATTTATATTAGGGCTCAGGTAAAATTATTCTGTATCTGTCACTCTTTAACATATACAGGCAGAACAACTGCCACTAGTGGAGGTGAAATCAGGCTGGTGAATGGTGACAACTCTTGTTCTGGACGAGTGGAGGTTCTTCATAATGGAACATGGGGAACAGTTTGTGATGATTTCTGGGATGAATCAGATGCTGCAGTGGTGTGTAGAGAACTGGGCTGTGGTGATGTTATAGAGGCAAACAGTTTTGCCTTTTTTGGAGAAGGTTTGGGGCAAATATGGATGGACAATGTGCATTGTCTTGGAAGTGAGTCTACACTGAAAAACTGTTCAGCAAATGGATGGGGAGTACATGATTGTGGACATTATGAGGATGCTGGAGTCATCTGCCAATGTGAGTCAAAATTTGTGCAGTACAAAATAAGCGCTTATTTAAATTGCATTGCAATTTAAACAGTACATTTTTATGTGATAGCTGTAAAGTTGATTAATGGCACTCACTCTTGCTCTGGACGAGTGGAGGTTCTTCATAATGGAAGATGGGGAAAGGTGTGTGATGATTTCTGGGATCTGTCAGATGCTGCAGTGGTGTGTAGAGAACTGGGCTGTGGAAACGCGATAGAGGCGAAGAGTGATGCTTATTTTGGACAAGGTTCAGGTCAAATATGGATGGATAATGTTACCTGTGATGGAACCGAGTCTACTCTAAAGAGATGTAGGTCAAATGGATGGGGAGTACATGACTGTGGACATCATAAAGATGCTGGAGTCATCTGCCAATGTGAGTCATACAATTATATATATATATTCAAATGTCTTTATACAGTTTTATTCATCTCTATATATTAATATAACTTTGCGTGTGAAATAGACGTCAGGTTGGTGAATGGTGACAACTCTTGTTCTGGACGAGTGGAGGTTCTTCATAATGGAACATGGGGAACAGTTTGTCATAATGGTTGGGATCTATCAGATGCTGCAGTGGTGTGTAGAGAACTGGGCTGTGGAAATGTTACAGAGGAAACAAGTTTAGCTCATTCTGTATACGGTTCAGGACAAATATGGATGGATAATGTTGGTTGCGACGGAACCGAGTCTACTCTAAAGAGCTGTAGGTCAGATGGATGGGGAGTACACGACTGTTGGTATTATGGCGATGCAGGAGTCATCTGCCAACGTGAGTCTAATTTAAAGAGTAAAACTTTAAAGAGAGCTTCTATTTGTTAACGCAGTAAAATACACTGAACAAAATTATAAACGCAACACTTTTGTTTTTGCCCCCATTTTTCATGAGCTGAACTCAAGATCTAAGATCTATGGACACAAAAGGCCTATTTCTCTCAAATGTTGTTCACAAATCTGTCTAAATCTGTGTGAGTGAGCACTTCTCCTTTGCCGAGATAATCCATCCACCTCACAGTTGTTGCATATCAAGATGCTGATTAGACAGCATGACTATTGCACAGGTGTGCCTTAGGCTGGCCACAATAAAAGGCCACTCAAAAATGTTTTATCACACAGCACAATGCCACAGATGTCGCAAGTTTTGAGGGAGCGTGCAATTGGCATGCTGACTGCAGGGATGTCCACCAGAGCTGTTGCCCGTGAATTGAATGTTCATTTCTCTACCATAAGCAGTCTCCAGAGGCGTTTCAGAGAATTTGACAGTACATCCAACCGGCCTCACAACCGCAGACCACATGTAACCACACCAGCCCAGGACCTCCACATCCAGCATCTTCACCTCCAAGATCGTCTGAGACCAGCCACCCGGACAACTGCTGCAACAATCGGTTTGCATAACCAAAGTATTTGCGCACAAACTGTCAGAAACCATCTCAGGGAAGCTCATCTGCATGCACGTCGTCCTCATCGGGGTCTCGACCTGACTGCAGTTCGTCGTCGTAACCGACTTGAGTGGGCAAATGCACACATTCGATGGCATCTGGCACTTTGGAAAGGTTTTCTTTTCACGGATGAATCCAGGTTTTCACTGTACAGGGCAGATGGCAGACAGCGTGTATGGCGTCGTGTGGGTGAGCCATAACCCTAACCCAGCCATTGAAGAGGAGTGGCCCAACATTCCACAGGCCACAATCAACAACCTGATCAACTCTATGCGAAGGAGATGTGTTGCACTGCGTGAGGCAAATGGTGGTCACACCAGATACTGACTGGTTTTCGGACCCCCCTCTGGACCCCCCAACATTTTAGAATGGCCTTTTATTGTGGCCAGCCTAAGGCACACCTGTGCAATAATCATGCTGTCTAATCAGCATCTTGATATGCTACACCTGTGAGGTGGATGGATTATCTCGGCAAAGGAGAAGTGCTCACTAACACAGATTTAGACAGATTTGTGAACAATATTTGAGAGAAATAGGCCTTTTGTGTCCATAGAAAAAGTCTTAGATCTTTGAGTTCAGCTCATGAAAAATGGGGGCAAAAACAAAAGTGTTGCGTTTATAATTTTGTTCAGTGTAAAATGAAAATATTCTCATATTTTGAATATTATAATAGCGTACAAATTTTACATTACAGTTTGCATAAATATGTGTGTAATATAACATGAATCACAAGTTAAAAAGACAACTGTATATTTACAAACAAATATTTATCTAGACCAGAAAATGCTGTATAAAAAATGTAGTTCATTATTGTGTCATGATACCTCATGCATTAAATGATTAACAAAATAAACCTCATTGTAAAATATTATTAGTTACTGATTACAGATATCATCTCCAAGTCAAATACTGCATGTCTGACCTTAATATTTCTCTTTAATGGGTGGACATCAGCTCTTGTAAGACTGGTGAATGGCAGTAACTCCTGTTCTGGACGAGTGGAGGTTCTTCATGATGGTCAGTGGGGAACGGTTTGTGATGATTTCTGGGATCTATCAGATGCTGCAGTGGTGTGTAGAGAACTGGGCTGCGGTGATGTTGTAGAGGCAAAGAGTTTAGCCTTTTTTGGAGAAGGATCAGGGCAAATATGGATGGATAATGTAAACTGCATAGGAACGGAGTCTTCTTTGAAAAGCTGCAGATCAGCTGGATGGGGAGTACATGACTGTGGACATCACAAAGATGCTGGAGTCATCTGCCAATGTGAGTCAAAAAACATGAATGCATTTAAATGGCCAATTTAAAGGCTCATATTGCAATATTATATTTTCTTTTCACAATTTAATTGATCACTACTGTATATGTTCATTTTTGGGGGATAAATAGCTGTCAAGTTGGTGAATGGTGACAACTCTTGCTCTGGACGAGTGGAGATTCTTCATGATGGAAGATGGGGAACAGTTTGTGATGATGGCTGGGATCTGTCAGATGCTGCAGTGTTGTGTAGAGAACTGGGCTGTGGAAATGCTATAGAGGTGAAGAGTTATGCTTATTTTGGACAAGGTTCAGGACAAATATGGATGGACAATGTTAACTGCAATGGAAGCGAGTCTACTCTAAGAAGCTGTAGATCAAATGGATGGGGAGTACACAACTGTTCACATTACGAAGATGCTGGAGTCATCTGCCAATGTGAGTCAAAAAACAACTGAAGTTGAAATAGTTTTGTGATGTCTTTTTATCTGCTCAGGAATGCTAAAGTTTGAGTGCTTTACAGAATAGCAGAATAAACCTGATATGGACACCAAGACACTGATAAAGCAGAAGATATTCCACATTTTACACAGTTACACAACAATATTTTCATAAATTTTGGTTAATATACAACAATGTGTTGAGATATCTTCTGTAGTAAATTAAACCGTGTATGTGTGTCTGATCTTCATGTACTTGTCTTCATATCCTATAATGGGTGGTTATCAGTATATGTAGGATTGGTGAATGGTGACAACTCTTGTTCTGGACGAGTGGAGGTTCTTCATGATGGAAGATGGGGAACAGTTTGTGATGATGGCTGGGATCTGTCAGATGCTGCAGTGGTGTGTAGAGAACTGGGCTGTGGAGATGCAATAGAAGCAAAAGGTGGTGCTTATTTTGGACAAGGTTCAGGACAAATATGGATGGATAACGTAAACTGCAACTGGAGTGAATCTACACTGCTAAACTGTTCAGCAAATGGATGGGGAGTACATGACTGTGGTCATCACAAAGATGCTGGAGTCATCTGCCGACGTAAGTCAAAAATACACATAAAATTAAAGATATAATCTAAATTCTTATTCTAAGACATTAGTTTGTAATACATTTAATTTTAACTTTATATAATTATACCAATGTGGGTGTAACTTAGCTCTGAGGTTGGTGAACGGTGACAACTCTTGTTCTGGACGAGTGGAGGTTCTTCATAATGGCAGATGGGGAACAGTTTGTGATGATGGCTGGGATCTGTCAGATGCTGCAGTGGTGTGTAGACAACTGGGCTGTGGTGATGCTATAGAGGCGAAGAACCTTGCTTATTTTGGGCAAGGTTCAGGACAAATATGGATGGATAATGTTATCTGTGATGGAACTGAGTCTACTCTAAAGAGCTGTAGGTCAAATGGATGGGGAGTATATGACTGTGGACATTATGAAGATGCTGGAGTCATCTGCCAATGTGAGTCATATACACAAAGTTGTGATGTATTTTTTCTCAGCTCTGGAAGGCTAAAGTGTTCAAGTTCAGATATCACATGTAGTACACTCTTAAAAAAAGGTGCTTCTTAAAGGTTCTTTGATGCCGTAACAGAACCTTTTGGTTCAATAAAGAACCTTTAACATCTGAAGAACCTTTCAGTTAAAAAAAAAAAGGTTCTTTGTGAGGAAAAAAGGTTCTTCAGTTTATAAAAGTAAGAAAGAGGTGGCTCTTCAAAGAAACTTGGACTGAATGGTTCTTTGTGGAACCAAAAATGGTTCTTCTATGGCATCGCTGTGAAGAACCTTTTGAGCACCTTTATTTTTAAGAGTGTAAATCAAACATAGTGTTTGTGTCTCTGACTCATTTCTCCTTGTCTTATAATGGGTGGATATCAGCATATGTAAGATTGATGAATGGTGAGAACTCTTGTTCTGGACGACTGGAGGTTCTTCATAATGGAAGATGGGGAACAGTTTGTGATGATTTCTGGGATCTATCAGATGCTGCAGTGGTGTGTAGAGAACTGGGCTGTGGAAAGGTGATAGAGGCAAAGAGTTATGCTTATTTTGGACAAGGTTCAGGACAAATATGGATGGATAATGTTATCTGCGATGGAACCGAGTCTACTTTAAAGAGATGTAGGTCAAATGGATGGGGTGTACATAACTGTGGACATTATGAAGATGCTGGAGTCATCTGCCAATGTGAGTCAAAAATAAAAATATTTAAAATAATTTTTAAAATAAAAAACAAAATAAAAAATATAATTTCAAGACTTATTCTAATAATGTACATCAACATTTTTCTGTTTATTTATTTAATTTTGGGTATAAATAGCTGTCAAGTTGGTGAATGGCAATAACTCTTGTTCTGGTCGAGTGGAGGTTCTTCATGATGGAAGATGGGGAACAGTTTGTGATGATGGCTGGGATCTATCAGATGCTGCAGTGGTGTGTAGAGAACTGGGCTGTGAAGATGGTATAGAGGTCAAGAATTTTGCTTATTTTGGACAAGGTTTAGGAAAAATATGGATGGATAATGTTAACTGCACTGGAGCGGAGTCTACTCTAAAGAGCTGTAGATCAAATGGATGGGGAGTACATGATTGTGGACATCACAAAGATGCTGGAGTCATCTGCCAACGTGAGTCAAACACATTTAAAGTATTCAGAGATTTCCCTAATGTATTTTTCCCTGCTCAGGAATGCTAAAGTGTTTGAGGGCTACATAGAACACAGAAGATAAGGGATAATGTACAGCTGTTATTGTAACATATATACCGTGATCAGGACCCTGACACAAAAACATGTTAATCCGAAATATTTTATTATCTTAATTATCTCTCATTTAACCATTATAGTGGTTGTTTTGATGGATAATATACCTCAACATGTCACAACTGATTAATAAAAATCCAATCACTTATCACCTGGTCTGGGTTTATTATGCAATAACAGCTGGCTGGCTATACATTTTTATTAAGTGGCTATACCACATGAGTAAATATAACAGTCACATATCATATAAATAAACTAAATATACCATGTACAAAACTTTGACCTCATGTGTGAAATTTGTCATTCATATTTTACTGTTTTAAACTGTAAAGTTATTTAAATGCTTTCTGTATTTGAACAACAGTTTTCGGTCAAAAACTGCTGTCATTTTTGACTGTTGAATAACATTTAATTAATTTACAGTCATTTCAATATTTTATACTATATGCTTTTAATTAAATCTGGTTACATTTTACACACAGGTTCTATTTATTAACATTAGTTAGTGCGGTAAAATAACATGAAATGTATGACAAATATTTTCATTAATAATGGACAGTATGTATAATCCATTATAAACAAAAATTAACAATGGACGAGAATGTATTTGTGTGTGTATTAATTGATGTATTCTGCATGTATGTCTGAACTTCATATATTTCAAATATTTCATTGTCTTATGATGGATGGATATCAGACTATCTAAGATTGGTAAATGGCAGTAACTCCTGCTCTGGACGAGTGGAGGTTCTTCATGATGGAAGATGGGGAACAGTTTGTGATGATGGCTGGGATCTGTCAGATGCTGCAGTGGTGTGTAGAGAACTGGGCTGTGGTGATGTTATAGAAGCAAAGGGTGATGCTTATTTTGGAAAAGGTTCAGGACAAATATGGATGGACAATGTAAACTGTACTGGGAGTGAATCTACACTGAAAAACTGTTCAGCAAATGGTTTGGGAGTACACAACTGTGGACATGATAAAGATGCAGGAGCCATCTGCCAATGTGAGTCAAAAACACTCAAATATTTCATAATAATTTAAAAGGCTTATTCATATAATTTTATATAGTTGGTTTTTCTTTACACAATTATATATTTTTGGGTCTATAGCTGTCAAGCTGGTGAATGGTGACAACTCTTGCTCTGGACGAGTGGAGGTTCTTCATGATGGAAGATGGGGAACAGTTTGTGATGATGGCTGGGATCTGTCAGATGCTGCAGTGGTGTGTAGAGAACTGGGCTGTGGAGATGTTATAGAGGTGAAGAGTAATGCTTATTTTGGACAAGGTTCAGGACAAATATGGATGGACAATGTCAACTGCAATGGAACGGAGTCTACTCTAAAGAGATGTAGATCAAATGGATGGGGAGTACATGACTGTGGACATCATAGAGATACTGGAGTCATCTGCCAATGTGAGAAAAAAATCATATAAGATATAATTGACATTAATTTACAAATTTTCTATAAACCTTAGTTTATTTTTTATTATATATAAATTATATAATTTTGGATGTATAATAGCTGTCAGGTTGGTGAATGGCAGTAACTCCTGCTCTGGACGAGTGGAGGTTCTTCATAATGGAAGATGGGGAACAATTTGTGATGATTTCTGGGATCTATCAGATGCTGCAGTGGTGTGTAGAGAACTGGGCTGTGGAGATGATATAGAGGCGAAGAGCTTTGCTCATTTTGGACAAGGTTCAGGACAAATATGGATGGATAATGTAATCTGTGATGGAACAGAGTCTACTCTAAAGAGATGTAGGTCAAATGGATGGGGAGTACATGATTGTGGACATCATAAAGATGCTGGAGTCATCTGCCAATGTGAGTCAAAAACATTTAAAGAGTTAATGTTTTTATGATATATTTTGCTTGACGGCTATTAGATGGTCAGCAGATGATTATTTCTTAAGTAAACCCTGACAGGAACCTACTAGGATTGTGACAAAGCAAAAGCATAATAAAGCTGCAATTTGTAACCTCTCATTGGTTAAAAATAAACTAAAATAATTTTCTGAGTGAGTACATTAACAGTAAGACACTCGCAAATATTTTAAAATATATCAGAGGCATTGTTTTGTCTCAAGATGCACATCCGTAATGTTTAATTCTAAGGCACATTTATAAAAGTTACCTAAATGTCTTAAATTATACATGTCAAGTAATTTTATTACAGTATTAGTGTACTGTCTGCTCAATATCTGCCAGCACTTTACTTTGATGCTTCTTCAACAGCACATTGCAAGTACATGTCAACTTTCTACCAACCCTAACCTTAATTTACCAGTCTAATAATACTACATCAAAAGTTAGTTGATATGTAGGTGCAACGATCCTTATACTGTAGTCAACTGACTGTTTATAAGGACCATCAAAAGAAAGTGTAACCTCTTCTATTAACATTTGTGTCTGACCTTAATATGTTTTCTTTGTCTTATAATGGGTGGATATCAGCATTTGTAAGATTGGTGAATGGTGACAACTCTTGTTCTGGACGAGTGGAGGTTCTTCATGATGGAAGATGGGGAACAGTTTGTGATGATTTCTGGGATCTGTCAGATGCTGCAGTGGTGTGTAGAGAACTGGACTGTGGAGATGTTAAAGAGGTGAAGAGTTATGCTTATTTTGGACAAGGTTCAGGACAAATATGGATGGACAACATGAACTGCAATGGAACGGAGTCTACTCTAAAGAATTGTAGATCAAATGGATGGGGAGTACATGACTGTTCACATTATGAAGATGCTGGAGTCATCTGCCAATGTGAGTCAAAAAAACATTAAACACACATATTAATAAGTAAATATACAGTCAGGGCTTTTTCTGATGCGTTGAAATTTCTTTGTATTTTTGATTTTTTCTATCTATCTATCTATCTATCTATCTATCTATCTATCTATCTATCTATCTATCTATCTATCTATCTATCTATCTATCTATCTATATATATTTGGGTATAAATAGCTGTCAAGTTGGTGAATGGCGACAACTCTTGCTCTGGACGAGTGGAGGTTCTTCATGATGGAAGATGGGGAACAGTTTGTGATGATGGCTGGGATCTGTCAGATGGTGCAGTGGTGTGTAGAGAACTGGGCTGTGGTGATGTTTTAGAGGCGAAGAGTTATGCTTATTTTGGACAAGGTTCAGGACAAATATGGATGGACAATGTCAACTGTACTGGGAGTGAATCTACACTGAAAAACTGTTCAGCAAGTGAAAGGGGAGTACACGACTGTGGACATCATGAAGATGCAGGTGCCCTCTGCCAAAGTGAGTCAAAAAACATTCATAAAATTAAACATTTAAATGGTAATTTAAATTCATAAAAATTATTTTACATAATTTACATTTCATTATATACCTTCACAATTTTTATTATAAATTAGCTGTCAAGTTGGTGAATGGTGACAACTCTTGTTCTGGACGAGTGGAGGTTCTTCATGATGGAAGATGGGGAACAGTTTGTGATGATGGCTGGGATCTGTCAGATGCTGCAGTGGTGTGTAGAGAACTGGGCTGTGAAGATGGTTTAGAGGTCAAGAATTTTGCTTATTTTGGACAAGGTTTAGGAAAAATATGGATGGATAATGTTAACTGCACTGGAGCGGAGTCTACTCTAAAGAGCTGTAGATCAAATGGATGGGGAGTACATGATTGTGGACATCACAAAGATGCTGGAGTCATCTGCCAACGTGAGTCAAACACATTTAAAGTATTCAGAGATTTCCCTAATGTATTTTTCCCTGCTCAGGAATGCTAAAGTGTTTGAGGGCTACATAGAACACAGAAGATAAGGGATAATGTACAGCTGTTATTGTAACATATATACCGTGATCAGGACCCTGACACAAAAACATGTTAATCCGAAATATTTTATTATCTTAATTATCTCTCATTTAACCATTATAGTGGTTGTTTTGATGGATAATATACCTCAACATGTCACAACTGATTAATAAAAATCCAATCACTTATCACCTGGTCTGGGTTTATTATGCAATAACAGCTGGCTGGCTATACATTTTTATTAAGTGGCTACTTACCACATGAGTAAATATAACAGTCACATATCATATAAATAAACTAAATATACCATGTACAAAACTTTGACCTCATGTGTGAAATTTGTCATTCATATTTTACTGTTTTAAACTGTAAAGTTATTTAAATGCTTTCTGTATTTGAACAACAGTTTTCTGTCAAAAACTGCTGTCATTTTTGACTGTTGAATAACATTTAATTAATTTACAGTCATTTCAATATTTTATACTATATGATTTTAATTAAATCTGGTTACATTTTACACACAGGTTCTATTTATTAACATTAGTTAGTGCGGTAAAATAACATGAAATGTATGACAAATATTTTCATTAATAATGGACAGTATGTATAATCCATTATAAACAAAAATTAACAATGGACGAGAATGTATTTGTGTGTGTATTAATTGATGTATTCTGCATGTATGTCTGAACTTCATATATTTCAAATATTTCATTGTCTTATGATGGATGGATATCAGACTATCTAAGATTGGTAAATGGCAGTAACTCCTGCTCTGGACGAGTGGAGGTTCTTCATGATGGAAGATGGGGAACAGTTTGTGATGATGGCTGGGATCTGTCAGATGCTGCAGTGGTGTGTAGAGAACTGGGCTGTGGTGATGTTATAGAAGCAAAGGGTGATGCTTATTTTGGAAAAGGTTCAGGACAAATATGGATGGACAATGTAAACTGTACTGGGAGTGAATCTACACTGAAAAACTGTTCAGCAAATGGTTTGGGAGTACACAACTGTGGACATGATAAAGATGCAGGAGCCATCTGCCAATGTGAGTCAAAAACACTCAAATATTTCATAATAATTTAAAAGGCTTATTCATATAATTTTATATAGTTGGTTTTTCTTTACACAATTATATATTTTTGGGTCTATAGCTGTCAAGCTGGTGAATGGTGACAACTCTTGCTCTGGACGAGTGGAGGTTCTTCATGATGGAAGATGGGGAACAGTTTGTGATGATGGCTGGGATCTGTCAGATGCTGCAGTGGTGTGTAGAGAACTGGGCTGTGGAGATGTTATAGAGGCAAAGGGTGATGCTTATTTTGGAAAAGGTTCAGGACAAATATGGATGGACAATGTAAACTGTACTGGGAGTGAATCTACACTGAAAAACTGTTCAGCAAATGGTTTGGGAGTACACAACTGTGGACATGATAAAGATGCAGGAGCCATCTGCCAATGTGAGTCAAAAACACTCAAATATTTCATAATAATTTAAAAGGCTTATTCATATAATTTTATATAGTTGGTTTTTCTTTACACAATTATATATTTTTGGGTCTATAGCTGTCAAGCTGGTGAATGGTGACAACTCTTGCTCTGGACGAGTGGAGGTTCTTCATGATGGAAGATGGGGAACAGTTTGTGATGATGGCTGGGATCTGTCAGATGCTGCAGTGGTGTGTAGAGAACTGGGCTGTGGAAATGTTATAGAGGTGAAGAGTAATGCTTATTTTGGACAAGGTTCAGGACAAATATGGATGGACAATGTCAACTGCAATGGAACGGAGTCTACTCTAAAGAGATGTAGATCAAATGGATGGGGAGTACATGACTGTGGACATCATAGAGATACTGGAGTCATCTGCCAATGTGAGAAAAAAATCATATAAGATATAATTGACATTAATTTACAAATTTTCTATAAACCTTAGTTTATTTTTTATTATATATAAATTATATAATTTTGGATGTATAATAGCTGTCAGGTTGGTGAATGGCAGTAACTCCTGCTCTGGACGAGTGGAGGTTCTTCATAATGGAAGATGGGGAACAATTTGTGATGATTTCTGGGATCTATCAGATGCTGCAGTGGTGTGTAGAGAACTGGGCTGTGGAGATGATATAGAGGCGAAGAGCTTTGCTCATTTTGGACAAGGTTCAGGACAAATATGGATGGATAATGTAATCTGTGATGGAACAGAGTCTACTCTAAAGAGATGTAGGTCAAATGGATGGGGAGTACATGAATGTGGACATCATAAAGATGCTGGAGTCATCTGCCAATGTGAGTCAAAAACATTTAAAGAGTTAATGTTTTTATGATATATTTTGCTTGACGGCTATTAGATGGTCAGCAGATGATTATTTCTTAAGTAAACCCTGACAGGAACCTACTAGGATTGTGACAAAGCAAAAGCATAATAAAGCTGCAATTTGTAACCTCTCATTGGTTAAAAATAAACTAAAATAATTTTCTGAGTGAGTACATTAACAGTAAGACACTCGCAAATATTTTAAAATATATCAGAGGCATTGTTTTGTCTCAAGATGCACATCCGTAATGTTTAATTCTAAGGCACATTTATAAAAGTTACCTAAATGTCCTAAATTATACATGTCAAGTAATTTTATTACAGTATTAGTGTACTGTCTGCTCAATATCTGCCAGCACTTTATTTTGATGCTTCTTCAACAGCACATTGCAAGTACATGTCAACTTTCTACCAACCCTAACCTTAATTTACCAGTCTAATAATACTATATCAAAAGTTAGTTGATATGTAGGTGCAACGATCCTTATACTGTAGTCAACTGACTGTTTATAAGGACCATCAAAAGAAAGTGTAACCTCTTCTATTAACATTTGTGTCTGACCTTAATATGTTTTCTTTGTCTTATAATGGGTGGATATCAGCATTTGTAAGATTGGTGAATGGTGACAACTCTTGTTCTGGACGAGTGGAGGTTCTTCATGATGGAAGATGGGGAACAGTTTGTGATGATTTCTGGGATCTGTCAGATGCTGCAGTGGTGTGTAGAGAACTGGGCTGTGGAGATGTTAAAGAGGTGAAGAGTTATGCTTATTTTGGACAAGGTTCAGGACAAATATGGATGGACAACATGAACTGCAATGGAACGGAGTCTACTCTAAAGAATTGTAGATCAAATGGATGGGGAGTACATGACTGTTCACATTATGAAGATGCTGGAGTCATCTGCCAATGTGAGTCAAAAAAACATTAAACACACATATTAATAAGTAAATATACAGTCAGGGCTTTTTCTGATGCGTTGAAATTTCTTTGTATTTTTGATTTTTTCTATCTATCTATCTATCTATCTATCTATCTATCTATCTATCTATCTATCTATCTATCTATCTATCTATCTATCTATCTATCTATATATATTTGGGTATAAATAGCTGTCAAGTTGGTGAATGGCGACAACTCTTGCTCTGGACGAGTGGAGGTTCTTCATGATGGAAGATGGGGAACAGTTTGTGATGATGGCTGGGATCTGTCAGATGGTGCAGTGGTGTGTAGAGAACTGGGCTGTGGTGATGTTTTAGAGGCGAAGAGTTATGCTTATTTTGGACAAGGTTCAGGACAAATATGGATGGACAATGTCAACTGTACTGGGAGTGAATCTACACTGAAAAACTGTTCAGCAAGTGAAAGGGGAGTACACGACTGTGGACATCATGAAGATGCAGGTGCCCTCTGCCAAAGTGAGTCAAAAAACATTCATAAAATTAAACATTTAAATGGTAATTTAAATTCATAAAAATTATTTTACATAATTTACATTTCATTATATACCTTCACAATTTTTATTATAAATTAGCTGTCAAGTTGGTGAATGGTGACAACTCTTGTTCTGGACGAGTGGAGGTTCTTCATGATGGAAGATGGGGAACAGTTTGTGATGATGGCTGGGATCTGTCAGATGCTGCAGTGGTGTGTAGAGAACTGGGCTGTGGAGATGCAATAGAAGCAAAAGGTGGTGCTTATTTTGGACAAGGTTCAGGACAAATATGGATGGATAACGTAAACTGCAACTGGAGTGAATCTACACTGCTAAACTGTTCAGCAAATGGATGGGGAGTACATGACTGTGGTCATCACAAAGATGCTGGAGTCATCTGCCGACGTAAGTCAAAAATACACATAAAATTAAAGATATAATCTAAATTCTTATTCTAAGACATTAGTTTGTAATACATTTAATTTTAACTTTATATAATTATACCAATGTGGGTGTAACTTAGCTCTGAGGTTGGTGAACGGTGACAACTCTTGTTCTGGACGAGTGGAGGTTCTTCATAATGGCAGATGGGGAACAGTTTGTGATGATGGCTGGGATCTGTCAGATGCTGCAGTGGTGTGTAGACAACTGGGCTGTGGTGATGCTATAGAGGCGAAGAACCTTGCTTATTTTGGGCAAGGTTCAGGACAAATATGGATGGATAATGTTATCTGAAATGGAACTGAGTCTACTCTAAAGAGCTGTAGGTCAAATGGATGGGGAGTAAATGACTGTGGACATTATGAAGATGCTGGAGTCATCTGCCAATGTGAGTCATATACACAAAGTTGTGATGTATTTTTTCTCAGCTCTGGAAGGCTAAAGTGTTCAAGTTCAGATATCTCATGTAGTACACTCTTAAAAAAAGGTGCTTCTTAAAGGTTCTTTGATGCCGTAACAGAACCTTTTGGTTCAATAAAGAACCTTTAACATCTGAAGAACCTTTCAGTTAAAAAAAAAAAGGTTCTTTGTGAGGAAAAAAGGTTCTTCAGTTTATAAAAGTAAGAAAGAGGTGGCTCTTCAAAGAAACTTGGACTGAATGGTTCTTTGTGGAACCAAAAATGGTTCTTCTATGGCATCGCTGTGAAGAACCTTTTGAGCACCTTTATTTTTAAGAGTGTAAATCAAACATAGTGTTTGTGTCTCTGACTCATTTCTCCTTGTCTTATAATGGGTGGATATCAGCATATGTAAGATTGATGAATGGTGAGAACTCTTGTTCTGGACGACTGGAGGTTCTTCATAATGGAAGATGGGGAACAGTTTGTGATGATTTCTGGGATCTATCAGATGCTGCAGTGGTGTGTAGAGAACTGGGCTGTGGAAAGGTGATAGAGGCAAAGAGTTATGCTTATTTTGGACAAGGTTCAGGACAAATATGGATGGATAATGTTATCTGCGATGGAACCGAGTCTACTTTAAAGAGATGTAGATCAAATGGATGGGGTGTACATAACTGTGGACATTATGAAGATGCTGGAGTCATCTGCCAATGTGAGTCAAAAATAAAAATATTTAAAATAATTTTTAAAATAAAAAACAAAATAAAAAATATAATTTCAAGACTTATTCTAATAATGTACATCAACATTTTTCTGTTTATTTATTTAATTTTGGGTATAAATAGCTGTCAAGTTGGTGAATGGCAATAACTCTTGTTCTGGTCGAGTGGAGGTTCTTCATGATGGAAGATGGGGAACAGTTTGTGATGATGGCTGGGATCTATCAGATGCTGCAGTGGTGTGTAGAGAACTGGGCTGTGAAGATGGTATAGAGGTCAAGAATTTTGCTTATTTTGGACAAGGTTTAGGAAAAATATGGATGGATAATGTTAACTGCACTGGAGCGGAGTCTACTCTAAAGAGCTGTAGATCAAATGGATGGGGAGTACATGATTGTGGACATCACAAAGATGCTGGAGTCATCTGCCAACGTGAGTCAAACACATTTAAAGTATTCAGAGATTTCCCTAATGTATTTTTCCCTGCTCAGGAATGCTAAAGTGTTTGAGGGCTACATAGAACACAGAAGATAAGGGATAATGTACAGCTGTTATTGTAACATATATACCGTGATCAGGACCCTGACACAAAAACATGTTAATCCGAAATATTTTATTATCTTAATTATCTCTCATTTAACCATTATAGTGGTTGTTTTGATGGATAATATACCTCAACATGTCACAACTGATTAATAAAAATCCAATCACTTATCACCTGGTCTGGGTTTATTATGCAATAACAGCTGGCTGGCTATACATTTTTATTAAGTGGCTACTTACCACAGAGTAAATACAACAGTCACGATAGTCATATAATAAACTAAATATAAATTCCTGTACAAAACTTGACCTCATGTGTGATTCATTATTGCTGTTTTAAGTACTGAAGTATTTAGATGATTTATGTAACTTTTGATACAGTATTTCTAGTCTGAGTAACTGTTCTTTATCCATTTACATTAGCACCTGGCATTGGAATATAACATTTAATTAATTTACAGTCATTTCAATATTTTATACTATATGATTTTAATTAAATCTGGTTACATTTTACACACAGGTTCTATTTATTAACATTAGTTAGTGCGGTAAAATAACATGAAATGTATGACAAATATTTTCATTAATAATGGACAGTATGTATAATCCAT
Source organism: Triplophysa rosa (assembly GCF_024868665.1). Taxonomy (NCBI): domain Eukaryota; kingdom Metazoa; phylum Chordata; class Actinopteri; order Cypriniformes; family Nemacheilidae; genus Triplophysa; species Triplophysa rosa. Next base: position 2,349,766 of record NC_079913.1, on the reverse strand, counting down.
TATAAACAAAAATTAACAATGGACGAGAATGTATTTGTGTGTGTATTAATTGATGTATTCTGCATGTATGTCTGAACTTCATATATTTCAAATATTTCATTGTCTTATGATGGATGGATATCAGACTATCTAAGATTGGTAAATGGCAGTAACTCCTGCTCTGGACGAGTGGAGGTTCTTCATGATGGAAGATGGGGAACAGTTTGTGATGATGGCTGGGATCTGTCAGATGCTGCAGTGGTGTGTAGAGAACTGGGCTGTGGTGATGTTATAGAAGCAAAGGGTGATGCTTATTTTGGAAAAGGTTCAGGACAAATATGGATGGACAATGTAAACTGTACTGGGAGTGAATCTACACTGAAAAACTGTTCAGCAAATGGTTTGGGAGTACACAACTGTGGACATGATAAAGATGCAGGAGCCATCTGCCAATGTGAGTCAAAAACACTCAAATATTTCATAATAATTTAAAAGGCTTATTCATATAATTTTATATAGTTGGTTTTTCTTTACACAATTATATATTTTTGGGTCTATAGCTGTCAAGCTGGTGAATGGTGACAACTCTTGCTCTGGACGAGTGGAGGTTCTTCATATGGAAGATGGGGAACAGTTTGTGATGATGGCTGGGATCTGTCAGATGCTGCAGTGGTGTGTAGAGAACTGGGCTGTGGAGATGCTATAGAGGCGAAGAGTTATGCTTATTTTGGACAAGGTTCAGGTTCAATATGGATGGATAACGTGATCTGTGATGGAAGCGAGTCTACTCTAAAGAGCTGTAGATCAAATGGATGGGGAGTACATGACTGTGTTCATTATGAAGATGCTGGAGTCATCTGCCAATGTGAGTCAAAAAACATTTAAAACAATTTAAGATATAATTTAAAGGCTTATTCTGACATAAGTTATTCATTTTAGTTAATTTAGTTATATTTTCTGTATATAATTATTTTTGGGTGTACTGTGTAGCTGTCAGGTTGGTGAATGGCATTAACTCTTGTTCTGGACGAGTGGAGGTTCTTCATGGTGGAAGATGGGGAACAGTTTGTGATGATGGCTGGGATCTGTCAGATGCTGCAGTGGTGTGTAGAGAACTGGGCTGTGGAGATGCTATAGAGGTGAAGAGTTATGCTTATTTTGGACAAGGTTCAGGACAAATATGGATGGACAATGTAAACTGCAATGGAACCGAGTCTACTCTAAAGAGATGTAGATCAAATGGATGGGGAGTACATGACTGTGGACATCACAAAGATGCTGGAGTCATCTGCCAATGTGAGTCAAAATATTACTGTAATGTATTTTTCTCTGCTCAGGAATACTAAAGTGTTTGATTGCTAAACAGAACGCAGTAGGTAAGAGATAATAGACTGTCATTTATTTTCTTATTAACTCCACTTTACACATTACTTAACAAATTATAAATAAGGACATAGACTATTGACTTGAACATCATTTGTTTCATTATTTTGATACTATTTTTATCGACTTGTAAATCAATGGGTAAAACTTTACAGTGACTTTCTATTTGTTAACATTAGTTAATGCAGTGAAGTAACATGAAAGTACAATTAACAATATTTTCATTGATCTTGGTTAATATGAATTTCTGCTTATTCTAACACACATAACATTTCATCCATTTGTATAGTTTATAACAAACAACAAAAATGAAGAATGGATAATTGTATATTTATAAAAAGGCATTCATCTCGATTAAAACTGTCCTTCATTGTGGTTCGAGATAACTTGTGCATTAACCAACATTAACATTGCTTATTGTAAAGAATGATCACTTTGAGTACAGATATCTCCTGTAGTAAATCAAACATAGTTTGTGTGTCAGTTTGTGTCTGACTCAGATATTTTTCTTTGTCTCATAATGGGTGGATATCAGCATTTGTAAGATTGGTGAATGGTGACAACTCTTGTTCTGGACGAGTGGAGGTTCTTCATGATGGAAGATGGGGAACAGTTTGTGATGACGGCTGGGATCTATCAGATGCTGCAGTGGTGTGTAGAGAACTGGGCTGTGGAGATGCTATAGAGGCGAAGAGTGATGCTTATTTTGGACAAGGTTCAGGTTCAATATGGATGGACAATGTCAACTGCGATGGAACCCAGTCTACTCTAAAGAGATGTAGATCAAATGGATGGGGAGTACATGACTGTTCACATTATGAAGATGCTGGAGTCATCTGCCAATGTGAGTCAGTGCTTATTTTAATACATTAAACATTTTTTATATTAGTTGAGTTTTTCTTTACATAATTATGGTGTAAATTAGCTGTCAGGTTGGTGAATGGCATTAACTCTTGCTCTGGACGAGTGGAGGTTCTTCATGATGGAAGATGGGGAACGGTGTGTGATGATTTCTGGGATCTATCGGATGCTGCAGTGGTGTGTAGAGAACTGGGCTGTAAATATGTTTTAGAAGCAAAGGGTGGTGCTCACTTCGGACAGGGCTCAGGACAAATATGGATGGACAATGTAAATTGTACTGGAAGTGAATCTACACTGAAAAACTGTTCAGCAAATGGTTTGGGAGTACACGACTGTGGACATGATAAAGATGCAGGAGTCATTTGCCAATGTGAGTCAAAATATTACTGTAATGTATTTTTCTCTGCTCAGGAATACTAAAGTGTTTGATTGCTAAACAGAACGCAGTAGGTAAGAGATAATAGACTGTCATTTATTTTCTTATTAACTCCACTTTACACATTACTTAACAAATTATAAATAAGGACATAGACTATTGACTTGAACATCATTTGTTTCATTATTTTGATACTATTTTTATCGACTTGTAAATCAATGGGTAAAACTTTACAGTGACTTTCTATTTGTTAACATTAGTTAATGCAGTGAAGTAACATGAAAGTACAATTAACAATATTTTCATTGATCTTGGTTAATATGAATTTCTGCTTATTCTAACACACATAACATTTCATCCATTTGTATAGTTTATAACAAACAACAAAAATGAAGAATGGATAATTGTATATTTATAAAAAGGCATTCATCTCGATTAAAACTGTCCTTCATTGTGGTTCGAGATAACTTGTGCATTAACCAACATTAACATTGCTTATTGTAAAGAATGATCACTTTGAGTACAGATATCTCCTGTAGTAAATCAAACATAGTTTGTGTGTCAGTTTGTGTCTGACTCAGATATTTTTCTTTGTCTCATAATGGGTGGATATCAGCATTTGTAAGATTGGTGAATGGTGACAACTCTTGTTCTGGACGAGTGGAGGTTCTTCATGATGGAAGATGGGGAACAGTTTGTGATGACGGCTGGGATCTATCAGATGCTGCAGTGGTGTGTAGAGAACTGGGCTGTGGAGATGCTATAGAGGCGAAGAGTGATGCTTATTTTGGACAAGGTTCAGGTTCAATATGGATGGACAATGTCAACTGCGATGGAACCCAGTCTACTCTAAAGAGATGTAGATCAAATGGATGGGGAGTACATGACTGTTCACATTATGAAGATGCTGGAGTCATCTGCCAATGTGAGTCAGTGCTTATTTTAATACATTAAACATTTTTTATATTAGTTGAGTTTTTCTTTACATAATTATGGTGTAAATTAGCTGTCAGGTTGGTGAATGGCATTAACTCTTGCTCTGGACGAGTGGAGGTTCTTCATGATGGAAGATGGGGAACGGTGTGTGATGATTTCTGGGATCTATCGGATGCTGCAGTGGTGTGTAGAGAACTGGGCTGTAAACATGTTTTAGAAGCAAAGGGTGGTGCTCACTTCGGACAGGGCTCAGGACAAATATGGATGAACAATGTAAATTGTACTGGAAGTGAATCTACACTGAAAAACTGTTCAGCAAATGGTTTGGGAGTACACGACTGTGGACATGATAAAGATGCAGGAGTCATTTGCCAATGTAAGTAATTCTGTGTATGATTTCATAAAAAATGGAGAAATGAACGTTGCAAAGATATTATTATCAAAAAATGATATTTGAATATTCAATATTGGTAAATAACACTCATATGCATGTTTATCTTCGTGTAATCTTGACAGATAACTTCATCTACATCAACGAATCAAAAAGCTGGATTGATGCACTGCATTACTGCAGAAGTCACCATCAGACTCTGGTTCACGTTTTGAATGACACAGCACAGATGTACATCACACGCATGCTTCGGGGTAAACAGGTCACCAATGGCGTGTGGATAGGACTTGAAAGAAATATGCTATTCCATTCATCCCCTTGGTTGTGGACCGGTGGGCCTTATGTGGACTATGCCATGTGGCACCCCAATTTTCCAGTCGATCCAATGAGCAACTATTGTGGAAAAATCCTTACACGAAATAACACATTTGGATGGATGGATGCTTGCTGCTTTGAGCGCCTCCCTTTCATCTGTCAGGTCAGTATTTACTTTTGCTTCCTGTTTAATATTCTGCATATGCTGTTTTTGATTGTAAACACTAGTGTATAGAGTGTTCACTTTTTACCAGGTATTTTAATTGGATGCTTAACACAGTTTACATTCATTAAAGCCTTCAGAATCTGTGTTTTAGAGCTTGGCTTTGTAATGCTGTCTTTTGTCATGTTTTAACAGGGATGAAACACTTGGTGGAGCTACTTCCCACTTTGGAGTCTGTGACTAATGCTGACAATAATTCAAACAAGGCTGACACTGCAAAACTTTTTTCTTTTTTTGTCCAAATAAGTTACACTAACTAAGTTACAGCAATATGCTTTGGGTGGTGGAATATAACTAACAGCATTGTGAAATACATAATAATTATTAAGGGTTGTGAAATTCTTTGTTTTAAAATCTTTGTATTATGAAGATCTGTGTAAGTTTATATTTAGAACTATATCACCAATAAATCGTTAAAAAATGTTGTGCAGTTTGATTCATTTAATGGTAAAAAAAATTATATTCTTTTATTCTATTTAGTTTTTTTAATGGTGTAATGATATAATTTTGCCAGTATTTTTTCTCATAATATTATTCATATTTTAATGCTTAGTATAATAATGGGCCTATATAATTATAATAATTCTATTTTATAACATTGATTTCATTGCCCGTCACATCCATCATTTATAACAATATATAATAATAATTTAATAATAATTATTATTATAATAATTGTATATATATATATATATATATATATAACATTATATAATATACAATAAAATATTTTTGTTGGTTTCAATAACATAAATTGATTTCACTGCCTGCCCCCATCCCCCATGACTCTCACACGCACACGAATCACAGACAGTTCCTCCCATTTCTGGCAAATAGGAGAAGAGGGACCAAAGCCGACTGCCTCTACACACAGGACTTTCCCTTCGGCGTATGCGTTAAAAATTGTGATTTTTTTCTATTAAAGAACGTCTTTCAAGGGAAAATATGTCTACAAGACCGGGATTCTACCGGCAAGAGCTGAACAAGACAGTCTGGGAGGTGCCCGAACGATACCAGAACCTCACACCGGTTGGATCGGGAGCTTACGGCTCAGTATGGTGAGTCCAGCAGGCGAAATTACAAATCCTACTATGGCGAAGGCGTGACTCGTGCATATTAATTACGTAACGAGACGTATGGTCCGTACACAGAAGGACGACGCTGAAGTGAGTGGCAGCTGCTAGCGAATCATGCACGGTTGTGGGCGTGGCTTATGAATATTTCTTAGATAACGCTGCCTGAGGTTTCAGGAAGGTAACTAGGCAACGTGTGTATGACCAAATTAATATTCAATAGCTTACTCTTCGTCGTAGTAGGATTTGTAATTTAAAGTCAAAGAGTAGAAGAGGGTGAGGCGAGAATATTCCATAAAAAACAACATCCGGATATTTTGGATAAAAATAAACAAATAAACAGCCATCTTCACCAACATTGCTAATAAACATCTGTCAAGAAATGTATTATTAAACAAAATTACAACAACACTATAAAATTGCATGTATAATAGTCTTTAATATATTAAGAATAATATTGTTAGTATCTGTTATAGTTTGTGTGGTCTTTATTGTACTGAAGACCACTTCTTTTTTGTTTATTGACAATGATGAGATGTGTCAATCATTGCTGTAATAATGATAATGTCTATATAAAGTCATGTTGCCTGACTGTAGTGTAGATGAGGATAAAATCACTCTTTGCTGTGCTCAAGTTGGTATTTTTTTATGTTGCTGACAGTCCATCTAAAAGGCAAAGGAAGTCTTTCACAACATTAAAAACTGCATATTGTACATGTTGAAATCAGATGTCGTCCTTTCTATACACAAAGGCCTCAGATTGCGCAAGAGTCTTTGTTATGCTGTATAAACATAATGGATCAACATACCCATCCGGTAGGATAATATTCCTGTATCGGCCATCATGCTAGACCTATTCAGTTCTGATCTTAAAGTAAGACTGTTTCCACGTTTAGTTGTGCCACAGCCTCATCAGCAATCTGATCTGATCCATCTGTATGGGAATCAGTCCAGCTTTATCTTCCTGCCACGGTTTTACATGTCATGCTGAAACAAAGATTTGCATGGCACTGCACACTATAGCATCTCGGCATTAGAGCCTCCCTCACGCTGTGACTGAAATGGTTGCCATAGTAACACAGTTTCTCTCTTGGCCTGAGCATCTTCAAGTTCTAAATATGTCAATATATTACTTTTTTCTATTTCTTAATATTCAGGTTAGTCGTGACATCATCGTTTGACACAAAATAATCAGCTACTGACAGTAGTTTGCTCAATCATCCGGGTCATTTAATCATTTTAATATGTTTCTCTTCCCCTTCCTCAAACGTTTACGAAGTTTCGCAATTGCTGTGTAAGCAATAACAGATTCATCAAGCTAGTTGCTCAAACATCTGCCTCATGTGATCCCTCTGAAGAAATTACCTGTCAGGAAATTGCAGCATCAGCATGTCCTGTAGTGTATAGTAAATAAAATATGAATAATATAACGATATGAATAATATAATAAAACATTACCAGTTTTTTGTTGACTTTTGCTTAGTTTGGCAGATTGCCATCTCTGACAAATGATGCGATGCAGCTCATTTCACTGTCAGGGACACAGAAGCCCCACATCGCACCGAGACCACCTGAGACCTAATTACTTCATTAGCCACATGAAAAGATACACAACATTAACGACAGAATTTCACAAAGGATTTAATTGTTGCTGATCTGATCCCACGTTGAGTTGAGTGGGTTCGTTTAATTTTGACAACCAAGTGATGTGTTTATAGAGACATTTCAGTGAATATCATCCTACTAGAGACATGATATTAAGCTTTTGTTATGTGCTTGAATAGATGCCGTCTAAACGATCTACCGCTTTTAAAATTAAATGTCAAAGTTATTCACTGAAATCCACTCAAATTTGCTGTCGCTTTTGTAAAACCTTAAATGCAACAAGGTTTTACTTCCATAAAGCGAAACTTCAATTTTATGTCATATGAGGCTTAATTAAAATGAACATATTTGAGACCCTAATCTTCATTTCAATTAAGATCGAGAATTCAGAAACGAACTAAATTCTTATTCAAATACCTTTAATGTCATTTTATTCTTAGTCACCCCCACCCGAGAATCTCACACACACCCACACGCACTTTATTACTCAAATGAGCTGTGAATTTGCATTGTTCATGTTAAGCCCCTTTCTATTGTGTGATCGTTTGACTTCTTTACGGCAGAGCTGGTTTGGGGGCTGGGAAGACCCAGGGTGTGGAGGGCCGAATCGGGGAACGAGAAGGTCCCAAATGGGGGATGGTAGCTGTGCTCGGAGACCTTTTTAGTATAGCCCTACTAAAATTTGAAATAATATTTGTATATAATATAATATATATATGTGGTACGTAGGATATGGCAGAGCTTGTGAGGCCACATAAAATGCAAGGTTAAGGCTTCAGATAAACTAAACATAGCAATCTTTATTACGACCACATGATCCAATATAACGCTTTTCTTTCTTTAGCTCGGCGTATGAAGTGCGCCTCCGCCAGAAAGTGGCTGTTAAGAAGCTCTCTCGACCGTTCCAGTCCCTCATCCACAGCAGAAGGACGTACAGAGAACTGAGACTTCTCAAACACATGAAGCACGAGAACGTGAGTCCCAAAAATGCACGTACACAAGAACACTCACCAGCACCGATGCCTGCGCCACAAGATCATACAACTGCTAGTTCGCCTCGTATTCAAAATCTATTATGTTATTTTCATCTAGGTGATTGGACTCCTAGACGTTTTCACCCCAGCAGCTTCTCTTGAAGACTTTCATGAGGTGTGAGTGTCTCACCTGTATCAACATATCTACATTTGAGAGTCAACTAAAGACCCTTTTAACATTGCAATTTTGGACCAATCTGATGGCTTTTGCAAGTTTGATAGACAGACGTAAACCCTTGTGTACTTTCCTAAAACAAAACCGCCTCTTTGTCCTCAGCTACCTTGTCACCAATCTGATGGGAGCGGATCTCAACAACATAGTCAAGTTTCAAAGACTTTCAGACGAACATGTACAATTCCTCATCTATCAGCTTCTCCGGGGCCTTAAGGCGAGTACATGACATGTTGCTTTTGTTATTTCATACAAGGATAAAATCAGATCTCAGTTGTGCTACCCAAGTCTCTTTATTTCCGCCTCGCTTTACGGTCTCATCTAACAGCTCGGTTTCTTCTCTCACAAACAGTACATTCATTCAGCTGGACTGATCCACAGAGTAAGTGCTAGACCTCTCCTTTTTCCTTTTTATCCGTATTTACATCAGAATAAACAGTTATGTTGGCTAAAGTGCTATCATCCTTTCTGATTTTGTCTAATTGCACACGATCATTTGAATTATTAAAGGAAATTTATGTTTCAGGATTTAAAGCCGAGCAATGTAGCAGTGAACGAAGATTGTGAACTCAGGGTAGGAAAAAGGAGCGTTTTAATGACTTTGCCTGTTTGCACTACTCACTGGAGATCCAATAAAAACTATAGTCTATAATCGCAAACTCTCTGGATATTTTTAACAGAAATTATTTTGATCTGTTGTCAGATCCTGGATTTTGGTTTAGCCAGGCAGACGGATGATGAGATGACCGGTTATGTGGCCACTCGCTGGTACAGAGCACCTGAAATAATGCTTAACTGGATGCACTACAACCAGACAGGTAAACTTAAAATAAAAAAATAAAACTTAAAACTATATATATATATATATATATTGTATGAGATGTATAAATAAATATCCTCAAGCATATATTCACTTTGCAATTGAATCATTTTACAGTGGACATCTGGTCGGTCGGATGCATCATGGGTGAACTTCTGAAGGGCAAAGTTTTGTTTCCGGGCAACGACTGTATCCTTGATACAAAGGCACTCAAACCTCCTCTTAGTGCTGTTTTTGAGTGACTCTTACTTCCTGTGAGGCATGTGAAGAAAGCACATCGTAAGTGGTCCAAAATGTAATTATGGAGGATGACTGCAAACAGAGGCCTGGTATCTCGCAGTCAGACCGAAACTTTAGCTGGATAAGGTTCAATCAATCTACACACGTTCCTAAAAATACATTTGTTTTTGGTTACGCTGTATCTTTAACACAATGAATGCAGATATAGATCAGCTGAAGAGAATTATGGAGGTGGTAGGCACTCCCACCGCTGAAGTCCTGAAGAAAATATCCTCTGAACATGTGAGATGACGTCAGCCAAATGGTCTAATAATAGTTTCAGTTATAAATCTTAACAAACGGATTCATGTTTGGAATGGACGGAGAGATTAGTTAAAGTTATAGATACTAACAACCTAGTGCATAAAATCATATTTGAGACAGCTGTTTTAATTATATGGCCTAAAATTAATTGATTTTCTATGTCCAGGCTCAGAAGTACATCCAGTCCCTTCCGTACATGCCCCAGCAGGACCTTGAACATATATTCAGGGGGGCAAATCCATTAGGTGAAAATCACACAGTATTTTAAGATGGACTCACTTTAAATTGCATTACAATTCTACACTATTTCTTTCACTCCAGCGGTTGACTTATTGAAGAAAATGTTAGTATTGGATTGTGATGGGAGAATCTCTGCCAGTGAAGCTCTGTGCCATTCGTACTTTTCTCAATACCATGATCCCGACGATGAACCGGAAGCCCCTCCGTATGACCAGACCCCTGAGAGCAAGGACCGAACGCTGGAGGAATGGAAGGGTGAGAGACGCTCATGCTATAAGCCGCCATAACACTACATGTTGTCTCACAATCTGATGAACCAACGCCACACTAAAGCTTTTTGTTCATTCAAAAAAATCAATGCAAACATGATCTCTAGTTATATCATATATTGAAGCATCAACCCCCACTACCTTCCAAAAAAGCATGCCATTACAGATTCTGCTCATAAACTACTTTATAAAGAATATACTGACAGTGATGTGTTATCTTAAGATATGCAATAAAAAGATCTCTCTTTCTACAGAGCTGGTGTATGAGGAAGTAAACAATTTCAAAGCCCTGGCCAATAAACCAGAAACACTTCAAGTTGAACAGTAATATGCAAGCGTGAATACAATCCAGGAAGACCGTCACCGGCCCTTTACTATCTGTCAATCACTCTGACACAGGACTTGGACTGGTGGACACATACGAACAGACTGCTGCCATCCAAAGACAATGCAAAAGTATTTCCAAGGCATGATGCCCTTCCTGTAGGCCGGGGTGTCCAGTGTCGGTCCTGGAGGGCCACTGTCCTGCAGAGTTTAGCTCCAACTTGGCTCAACACACAAGTTTATAGTCTGCTTTGTGAGACCTTGATTAGAGTTGAAGCTAAACTTTGCAGGACACCGGCCCTCCAGAACTGACTTTGGACACCCCTGCTGTAGGCTATATGCGTGTGTGGGTTTGTACACACATTTAATTATGAGCAAATGACGAGTGGTATTGTTGTAACAATGACACAATGTATTAATATTTTTAAGGTGCATGTTGTGTGCGTGCGTGTATGCGTGTAAATCGTGTGTTTTGCATCTTTTTTATATCGGATGAGAGGTAGGTGTCAGGCAAAGCAGGGTATTGTGTCCTTCAAAACAAGACCAAAACAAGCAAGGCATGCAGAAGAGAAGACGGCCATGAGAGAGAAAATATGTTTACATTGTTGAAAGGAGTGCTTAATGTCTCTACAGAATGTGTCATTGTCTACATTTTACATCTGAAAGGCTAAGGTTGAATTTTGCATACCTCAAATATGTTTTTGATTGTATTACTTTAAGATTGTATTACATTAAGATGTTCTTCCGCTGATCATAGGAACGGATGTTTTAAAAATGTTCCTGAGCACACAGCAAAATCCAGTGCTAACCCCTCCCTCACCCTAAAACCATCTTATAATGGAATACTTCAACTTTGACTGCTTGTGTAAAGTGTTTATGCTGCATTACATCAGGGAGACATACTTTAAAATCCTATACAGCATAAACCATGTTAAACAGCAACATGAACAAAACAACATTCAGATGCATTATTGCGTTGAAAATGTGCTTAGTAATTATAAAACTAATGACTCGATGCAAAAAAAGTCCTCCAATAGAATGTCCTGATGTCAGTCTTCTGAATGCTTAGGTAATGTAATGTGTTTTAAACAATACTTGAAAAGGATTTGGGGAATAACAGTATAGATGTTTACAGAATTAACGTGTTTTAGTGAGGAAACTGCGATTCAGGAGGTGAAGTTAGATTTCTTTCACAATACGTGTCTAAATAATGGTAAGTGTTGAAACATCCTAAATGACTAATGCAACTTTGAAGTCATATAGGTGTGGTTTCTACCGTTTACACTTTATGTAAATGACAGAAACTGACTGGCCTGCCTTCATTAATACATTCCTATAGTATACAATCCAGAAAAAATTACACCAGTGAAAAAAGATTTAAGTTGTTAATGTTGTATTTAACCAAACAAACAAACATTTTTAAATGTCATACAAATGTGGTGAAGTTCTGCCTATGTGGCCTTAGCACTTTGCCCTCCGTGTTACTGTGTATCTCTACCCTGCATGCCTTTTTACAAAAACCAACTTCAACAGGACTGGACGGATCTTTCTCCCCTTGTTTGTGACTCATTTGTCTCAACAGCATGAAGCCACATCCCCTCATCCTCTACTTTCTTAATAAAATGTAAACACCTTTCCTCCAACCCGTGTCTGTGTTATTTTAAACTAGAGTGAATGTCCAATGTTTACAAGAAAGGACTGCATGCTGTGTGCGTAATAATGTGAATTTGCGCAACTATTTGAATGTGGGTTTCATGACACTTTATTAAGAGTTATTCAATTTTAGGTACTAAATGAAACTGGATTGAACTACACACTTTAGGAATTTTAGGCACATGTTGTGCGTCTTGTTAAACATGTGAACTGCTGCGCGTCTCCCGTGCGTACTGTGGAAACTGTGAAACTCCCCCAAACTCGCCAGCCGCTCTCCAACTTGGGCTCGCCTTGCGCTCCCTCTCGGAGTTCTTTTTACCAAAATACCATCAAATCATGAGCACGTAAAAAATTGAAGCGCTTTAAAACGTGAAATACATTCTTTGAAACTTTAAAAATGTCGCTCCGAATCAGGGCTGGATTTTGTCGCCAGGAGATAAACAGGACCGTTTGGGACGTACCGGAGAGACACAGAGATCTCATCCAAATAGGAACCGGAGCATACGGGACGGTTTGGTAAATACATTCTCAATATTTAAAAGTTTACATTTCTATTTGAAGAAAACGTTTTTATTTAGGTCCAAATGGCTAAAACGTTGTCGTTATGTTTGGGCTATTTGGTTAAGCAGAACGCAATGCTTTATTGAGAAAAGAAAATATTTCTAATGGATGTTGCGCAAAACAAACGCAAAATTGCATTATTTTTTAGTCCTTCAGCCATGTTTTCAACACTTTCTTCTTAAATTAAATCCCCGTGGCATATCCATTTCAACAACGGCGAATTCTCTTGCAAACGTTTCTCCCATTGCAAGACAAGGGCTCACATAACAAAGCCTCCCGCTGGAGTCATTGTCTGTGCTTAACAAGCAGAAGTTGACGAAATAAAGACATTCAACTGGTCTTCAGTCTGTGTTTTAAAAGACTTCTCCAATGTCCACTAAGTTTTTTAAGTTACAACTGTTTCGCTTGGTGCGCATTACGCACTATCGAAATATCTCGTTCGGACCATATGTTGGTGTCCTTAGATTCATACATCAAACATGGAGATGTTTCATGCGATTCTTACAAATGACCTTGTAATGTTTTTTTTGTGGACAGTGTCCATACTATTTACTACCGGGGAGTGGTTTTGTATAGGAAAGTGTGAGAGGTGTTTTAGGAAAATGTGTGAAGTATTGACATCTTACTCTTCTCAATATGTTCAAAGTTCAGCCATTGATCGCAAGACGGGAGTGCGTGTGGCCATCAAGAAGCTCCACCGACCGTTTCAGTCCAGACTGTTTGCCAAACGTGCTTACAGAGAACTGCGACTCCTCAAACATATGAAACATGAGAATGTATGTAAACAACACCTACCTTTTACTAATGGTTTTCCTAAGATGCCACTTTTGCTAAATTAACACACTTTCTAACATTTAACTTCAATTTTCAAACTTTCTGTTGCACAGGTTATTGGGCTACTGGATGTTTTTACATCAGAAATCTTGTTGGACAGATTTCAGGACTTGTGAGTAAATTTTTCCTCAATGTTAAGGCAAATTTCAATTTCAGAAAATGTTTTTTTCCAAGCAATGAAACAGCAGTTGATGTTGTTTAATCTTTCTCAGTTACCTTGTGATGCCGTATATGGGCACGGATCTGGGGAAACTGATGAAGATGGAGAGACTGTCAGAGGACAGGATCCAGTTTTTGGTCTATCAAATATTGAGGGGACTGAAGGTTCGACACAGACACACAGATTTGTGAAGCCCAGTGCACTTGTTTATAGCTTTATGGTGTCTATAAATCTCTCTTTTGCTCTCTCTATCTGCCTTTCCACAGTACATTCATTCAGCCGGGATCATTCACAGGGTATGTGACCTCTAGAGTTTAATAAGATGCACAGAGGGGGTTGGGTGACCACTTCATTCAAGCCCGACATTCAATCATCCTCTGTCCATCTCTTCTTTTTTCTGTTCTTTCAACATGTCTGAGAATTGATGGAGGCATGTTTCTCTTAGAACCTTTCCAAAGTCTTTGAGTTTATAAAATAAAAAGATCAACTGTTTGCTTCTTATCACTCTATAAATGTTTGTGTTTATGGTCATTTTCCATTTTGGGTTGTCCTTCCTCAGGATCTAAAACCAGGAAATTTGGCAGTGAACCAGGATTGTGAGCTAAAGGTATTTTATACTGTAATGTTTATAAAGAGTGTCTCCTTGTTGCGTTACATCCTGAAGTTTCACATATTTCATACATGTATATATAATATACAATTCTATGTTTTTGATGCAGATCCTTGACTTTGGACTTGCACGACAGGCAGATTCAGAAATGACGGGTTATGTTGTGACTCGCTGGTACAGAGCACCTGAGGTTATCCTGAACTGGATGCACTACTCACAAACAGGTGAGAGACACTTTTGTGTAAAAAGTCAAGACACATTCCTACACAGATACAAATGTTGTTATTTAGAGGCTTAACCACTAGATGTCACTGGTGATACATCACAATTACATTTTTATTAATTTATAGATATATAATGAATAGATTTTTTTTCCATTTTTAGTTGACATCTGGTCAGTCGGCTGCATCATGGCAGAGATGTTACATGGGAGGCCACTTTTCAAAGGAAATGATCGTATCTTTTTCAGCAACATTGTTTCTGCTATAGGGCCAATATTCTTCTGATGTTCAATTTAAATAAGTCTTATGAAAAAGCACAAGTTTACATATATCATGGTACCATACTATTTCCTTGTTTGCTGGTGAATACCTGAACGTCTTTTATGCATTCGCCAGATGCTTTTATCCATACATGTAGTGCATTCAAACTATACCTTTTATCAATACGTAGGCCTAAATTCCCGCTAGGAAATTAACCCCTAACTTTGGCATCGTAAGCACTATGCTCACTTTCTTTCGAAAGTTTTAACTGCACAACAGGCTCTGTACTGTATCCACTTTTCCACTAAATCCTTGACCAAGACTTAAGATCTGGACCAGCTGAGAGAAATCATGAAAATCACAGGCACGCCAGCACAGGATTTCGTTATGAAACTACAAAGCCAAGACGTGAGTGTATAACTGACCCCGAGAGAGCCCAGAAAGACCAATCCATCACATACATGTGCACACAACTGCATACATGTACAATTAATGCACATGCTTTTTCTTCTTCCGTTAACCCAGGCCAAAAACTACATTAGAGGTTTACCTAAAGTACCAAAGAAAGACTTAAACACAATTTTCTTTAAGGCTAGCTCAGAAGGTAAGCCGTTTCTCTCCTTTGCTATATTATAACAGAAAAACGACAATCTCAGAATACTCTTGCATACTCGGAAATGTTTTGTGTCTTGTCAGCGGTGGGTGCTCTAGAACGAATGCTGGTTCTAGATCCAGAAAAACGCGTCAGTGCCGCAGAAGCTCTTGAGCTCCCCCTGTTCACCGAGTTCAGAGAACCCGAGGAAGAGACGGAGGCGTTACCGTACGACCACTCCATGGATAACATGGAACTGCCCTTGGACCAATGGAAACGTACGAAAGGGGTCATGGGAGGGGTTTTAACCACTCAATTTTCTAGCTATTAATGCTTTCCAACAATACGTAGCCGGTTTCCACAAGGGGGCGCTTAAAAGGCAAATCTATATCCCCCAATTAGTCAGTTGATGTTTCATTCTGGCAGCTTTAATATACTGTGATCTCTGTTTCTCCTGTGCAGGTCACACGTTTACAGAGATCCTGTCATTTCAACCACCCATCACAGAGATCAGAGACTCCAGAGAAACATGTCTTTGAGTGGACACACATACAAGACTGAGAGATTAATAATCCAGCACTATCTGTGCGTGTGTGAGAGAGAGAAAGAGAACAGAAATGGAAGGAATATGAGCTTTAAGACGTTTTGATACAATGTTGCTCAGTAACAATATTGTTACAAAGTCAAATAACTCTTAAGAGATTTAAAAAGGCAAATGTGTGCCGGTATTATTCTTTTATTTACTGCACAGTTCATTAATGCAACACAGCAAAATCGCCAGTGTTAAAAAAATGTCAAATTAACATTTACAGTGTATACACTGTGAGAGTGGATGTGACCTATTTTGCTGTGAATAGATTGTAAATAATGTCTAGCACATTTTTTATTAATAAAAATAATCTTGTGTTTGTTTTTTGTTTAATTGACTTTTTTCCTATTTAGCTACTATGGCCAATTTGTATTTAAGCAAAAGTTCTTTACAAACATCACCAGCAGTGCCAACATATGGCCAAGTACAAATAGACATAGATGTTGACAGCTATACAAAACAAAATTCCCTTTACTATCAGGTGAAAAATTAACAAAGAATCATGGCCACCCGCCAGGCATGTCACCGGCTAAACTCTGCCCAATGTTAACAATGACAAAATGCTTTAAAACCATAAGGAACGTAGTAATGTAAAGGTAACACTTTACAATAAACTTAATCAAAGTAATATTGAATGAGCAGCATTTATAGTTAAAACAATACCTAAAACCTACAAATTTTAAAATCAATTTTCAAAATGAACTGATGCGAGTAATCAATGAACAGTAGGATTTGTGTTTAGTAAGATTAGCAAAGATTAATAAATGTTGTGAAATCAATTGTTTATTGTTAGTTCACTGCATTAACACATAATACTAAATAAACTAACCAGTGCATCACCTTGAAATAATCAGCCCCACCTGTTCAAACAAAACCAGAACCCACAACCTGTTACATATGACCTTGAGTTTCAGGGGTCTTTATATAAGCTGCACATTTTTCTTCTCAAATGTTTTATGAGCTCCTGAAACACCGAAAACGCCATGAGAACAGCTGCTCTATTTCTGCTGTTTGCTGGAGTCTTGGTCAACGGACAAGGTGAGCACAATAATAACTGGCAGCAAATTGATTGAGGTGATATTTACAGCTTGATTCACTGTAAACGTTCTATTTTCTACATTTAAACTACACAGAGCCACATTGGGAAAATGGCTATGATGAGAATCTAAGTTTTGCCTGCCCCCCAGGACAGTCAATATCCTACATAAAAAGGTGAATAAAGGGTCAATCAGCAAATGAAACTGTAAGGCTTGTTTGACTATATAAACATTATGATAATGTGGTCAAAGCTGAGCAAAAAACATCTTTATAATTGTCTGTTTCAATGTTCCTATGAAACCAAAGCCAACATCACAACGATTATGAGGACAGAATGTGGGAGTTTGGCTGTAAGCACACTTTTGATGCCGGCACAGAATGTTTCTGGACGCCTTACGTGAACGACTTTGACGAGAAATTCACCTACGAGTGCCCATCAAACCACGTCGTTTCAGGAATGAGCAGCTACCATAGCAACAAACACGAGGACAGGCGGTAAGCTTATATATCTGCTCTAAAATCAAACTTCAATTCACTCGAGCTGATCCCAATACCATGTTTTCACACAGGTGGCAGTTTTACTGCTGTAGAAGCAGCGGTTACTGTAATACAGACTGTCAGTGGACGACATATGTGAACTGGTTTGAAGAGGCTTTCCATTGGACCGTACCTAACCATAACTACCTGGTGGGCGCTGAAAGCTACCATGAAAATAAACATGAGTGAGTATCGCAATATCTGCACATAAACATCATCTAATTCTTTATGAATGACGATTATCAGAAATTTTATGACACCAGATTTCCCTGCTTTTTCTTGTCTTTAACAAGACTGTAAATGAGATGTTTTGCTTTTCACAGGCAGTGAAAACATCATAAAAAATGCAAAAATAATTCAAATTTCAACATTTACTCTTGTGATGCCTATTCTGTTTACAGAGATCGGCGCTGGATGTACAAGTTCTGTTCCCAAATGCAATGCTGAGATCCTCACACATTACTACTCACATTTAAAAGGAACAATAAAGATGAAAAAATGGGATGCGATTAATGTTTTTATTAAATCCGATCTGAGACATTATAGATGTACCTGTAATAAGTGTAGATGTCAACAGATGTGCCTACATGAAAATGGATTTTTAAAAATATTGTCCAAATCACAAATCATTTAAACCCCACAAAACTGAAATCTGAACAGTTTTATTGATATTGTCGTCGTAGAGCAAAAAACTAGAACATCGCCTGTAATGTTTAATGTTTAATATGCACCTATACTATTTTCTCGATATCTGAGTGTACAAATCAAAACATTTCTTATTACTAAGACCAATAGCAAAAAGGCTACAGTGCCGGATACAAAAAGTTTACATTTACATACAGTATATCACTGCTGTCCTGCTGAAACATCATATCTCCATGTTTCGTGATTTTATTTTTTGCCATAAATCATTATTAGTCACTGGGTTTTTCGAATATCTAACCCATAAAAACTGCTAAACCAACTGAGCTATAGAAACAGGAAACATTCCTATAGATCAATAAGTGACATCAACATCCACCTATTCTGTACACTGCTTATCCCTACTGGGCTTTGGGAAGGACGGGACCCTATCTCAGCTATCTCGGGCCAAGGTTTTTGATTCCACAGTAAATAAATATGATAAGAAATTATTGATCTGTTCATGTATTATGGCTACCTAATTATTAATTAATGTGGGTCAATCTTCGTCAAACACTTCACCAGCAGTTCTCAGCATAACACCCAATACAAATAGATTATGTTGACAGCTACAAGAGAAAATTCTGTTACTATCAGAGTTAAAAATTAACAATGAAAAGTGTTTTTTTTAGCAAGGATGAGCAATACCCTTGAAATCAGCTCCACATTGTGACCCTGAGGACTTTATAAAAGTTGCACACTTGTCTTCTTAGGCAGCATATTTTGTGAGCTCTTGAAACCACTTCACACCACGAGAAGAGCTGCTCTCTTTCTGATTTTGGCTGAACTGTTGGTCAATGGACAAGGTAACTTCTATGCTTGCACTGTGAAATAAAGTGTTTGGCAGCACTGTGAGAATGTCTGCTAAAGAAAAGTATTCAAGTATTTTCTACAATAAATTCCACAGAGCTACGCTGGGAAAATGGCTATGATCAGGATTAAAATTTTGCCTGCCCTCCAGGAGGGTCCATTTCATACATCAAAAGGTAAATCATGAGATTACATTTTATGTCTTGTTGTTTGATCATTAAAACATTATGGATTATGAGAGTTGTAGAACCAACTGATTTGTTTTTTTTAAATATATTTTTCATCAAGCCAACATAATAACCATCACGAGGACAGAATGTGGGAGTTTGGCTGTAAGCGCACATTTATGCCACCGCAGAATGTTTCTGGACCACTTACGTGAACAATTTTGATCAGAAACTCAACTATGAGTGCCCATCAGACCACGTCGTTTCAGGAATGAGCAGCTACCATAGCAACAAACACGAGGACAGGCGGTGAGCTTATATATCTGCTCTAAAATCAAACTTCAATTCACTCGAGCTGATCCCAATACCATGTTTTCACACAGGTGGCAGTTTTACTGCTGTAGAAGCAGCGGTTACTGTAATACAGACTGTCAGTGGACGACATATGTGAACTGGTTCGACAAGGCTTTCCATTGGACCGTACCTAACCATAACTACCTGGTGGGCGCTGAAAGCTACCATGAAAATAAACATGAGTGAGTATCGCAATATTTCAACATTTCATAATCTAATTCTGAATGGATGGTGATTATCACATTTTCATGAATTCCTCTGGTTTGTCTTGAACAAGATAACTGTAAATGAGAGGTTTCGATACACAGTGAAAACATTACACAAAAATAATCAATTCACATTTCAATATTTACCCATGTGATGCCTGTTTTCTTGTTTTCAGAGACCAACGCTGGAAGTATAAATTCTGTTCCCAAGTGCAGTACTGAGATTTTCACATATTAGTATTTGCATTCAAAAGTGAAATAAACATAGAAACATGTAACGTGATTAATGCTAAATCTGAGACTGCATATGTACCTGTAAGTTTTCCCGGTGGGCCGCTATAGCTTGGGGCTGGAACGGACACTTTGGCCGCTCAGACGGATGTATTATAAATGCGAATGCACGCAACGCTAATGCAAAAAGACACGTATGCATGCCGCCACTCAGTTTCACTCAGTACAACATTCAGCTTCACTTCACCCAACAACACTCAGTCAATATCTTGCATAAAGAGGTAAGCAGAAAGTCCAGTGAAAAGAAATCTCCTCTTCTAAAAGAAATCATCAGGTAGTTTCAGGCAGAAAATAAGGTTTCACTTCTGATGAAAGCAAAAAGCAAACATCATAATCATTATGAAGACAGACTGTGGGACATTGGCTGTGAAGAGACCTTCTTCGCTAGCTCAGAATGCTTCTGGTCCCCTTACGTAAACTGTTTTGATGAACAATTCACCTTTACGTGCCCGACAAACATTATTCTTATGGGAATGGGGAGTTCCATAGCAACAAACAGGAAGACAGACTTATAAAATTCACCTGAGCTCGTTATGAGTAAGTACAGCTGTCCACAGTTTGAGAAAGTTACCTTATATATTTTTTATATATAAAATATATTCTTTAATTCAGATTCCTCTAGAAAGTGAAATAACAATAGTTTACTTTGATACTCACTAATATTATGCCTGTTACCTAGAGATCGATGTTGGAAATACATGTACTGCGCAAAATAAATTTGTTGACACATGGGTTCTCTCATAACTGACATTTGAAAAAAATTGTATTAACAGTGATTGTTGTTGTAGATGACAATCACATGCCCCCTTATAGCTCGTCTTCATACAAAATAGTTTTGTTTTATGTATACAGTATCTTAGTAAAAAAAATGTTCTGACACTTTGTGTAAACCCATCTGCACAATAAAAGCTGTTTTGTGTTCAAGTGCCCAACATTTTTCATTCTGTCCATGCATTAATTTTAAATTGCAAATTTGATGAGTTCTTCCTTCTTTTTTAATTTACTATAGCCTACCTTATGAGATCAGTCTTCTCCGGTTCCTCCAGATATCACTTATGACAGAGCAGAGATGGGGTGATTGGAGACGGCATAAACTGCTGAAACAGACAAAACAAAAATTAAAAGAATACCGTGAAATATTTTTAATGCCTTGAAGCTGCTATAGCCTACAGTGCATGCCAGGGCACATCTGACACTACAGCTATACTTTCGAGGTAGCCTACACGTTTCCTCAGGAAATACATTTTTATTTAAATGATTTTGAATTGTAGTTCAATGATTAATGATTAAAACTCGTGGTTGACCAATTGAAAATAAGAACTACAACTACCACAAGGCTTTGCGTCCTTACATAGTTGTAGTTGACACGATAGTTAACTTGGGTTTAATGTTATTTATGATATACAGCACGGTGTTTAAATGTCTTCGAGTGATTTAACAGTTACGGCAGACATTGTTTTACTTAAATAACTTTAGACAAAGCGATCTTTTAGAGGAAATTCCCCTGGCGCAATCTAAGTTATCCGCAAAGTGACATCATCACATAACGGCTCTGCTGTTTAACGTTACATTTTTCCGTTTAGGATTGACATAATTGCAAATGCTCATTTAATTTATAACCCGCTCTGTGCATTTTAAATGTGTATTAAATGTGACATTAACGTTACACACATAGGCCTACAGTATATGTTGGCTAACCTACCCAGCACGGCTTTAGAAACACCTGCGCGTGTTTGGGGAGTGACGGCTGATCGGTGAGCAAAAGTCATGTGGTCATGAAATGTATAATTTTTTTAGCTTAATTAAACGTCAGGTGTGTTCAGGTGTATCCGACTTCGTGTAGCCGTGTGCAAACCGATCGTCGTATGGTAACAAAGTATCGCGAGAGAGCAGCTCTTGACAGTACAGCTCTCGCGATACTGATGTCATACGTCGATCAGTCTGCGCAGCGCTGCATGAACTTCGTTTAGAAAGGGAACCCACTATCCCTGTGCCAGACTATGTAGCCTAAAGTAGCCTACATAAAAAAATATATATATTAATGTAGTAGAATAAACATGTTTATTGTTTGTCTTTTAAGGCATCTGATATTTTCTAAATAACCAACAAAAAAAAACGCCATTCGGTCAGCAGGTGAATAAGTTTATTCCCCTGGGGTAAAATCGCCCAATGATACTTCACAATATGTTTTATTTGTTTATTTATTTGTTTATTACGAATAAAATACACAATCAATTAAAAACGATTACATTATTAATTACATTAAAGAATGAAATAAGTTTACTTCCCTGGGGTTATGATCAACTGATTATAGTAGGCTACTCTACAATAAATACTCATGCAAATTTGCCTAATAATACATTTCACAATAATTTTATTTTATTTATTACAAATAAACTAATATCAACTAAAAAATGATTGAAAGTATGCAACGTGTCTAAATTTGAAGAGCTCATTTCAAACACTGACCACAAGGGGGCAGTACAGATTTAGTTTGGATTGGTAATGCACAGTCACGTTTAAAACCAGTGCATATAAACTACTACAGCAGCCCCTTGAATCATTAACTCTTTTCAGCGGCATTGTTTTATTTCAGAAAGCCCTCTTTGCCCCGTCCCTGGCTTTACAATCGCATTCATCGACGCTTTCTTTTTATCTCTATCTCTATTTTCTGTTTTCCCTCCCTCTGCTCGGAGTCTTTTAAACTGACCTTGAATAGAACTTAATATTTAGCAAGACACATGTGCTGAGAAACAAACTAGCAAAGAGACAGATTGTGTTTTTGTGCATTTTGAAGGAAGCAGGTTGCAGAATGCTGCAGATGGTCGTGCTGGTGTATGTCTAGCAGGTGGAACGTGGAACAGAGGAGTCTGGTTCACGGCCAGTGTGTATCCGGCTGAACGAGAGCTGATATCCACACACTGCTCACTAAGACAACACGTCTGTCAGTGTGACTGGGCCCATTATAAACAGGAACATCAGCAGACAGCGACACACATGAAAAAGCAGCCCAATAATATAACGGATAACTGTCCTATATCACAGTTCTCTTTCAGAAATCTTTTAACAGAAGTCATTGTGTCTCTATATACAGCACGTTCTTGTAAAAGTCATTTTTGGGCCTATAAAGTAGATTTCTTTGCAAGTACGTCTGCATCTGCGCTTGGAAGCTGGTTCCCATGCCTCTCAGTGCCTTTTCACAAGTCTCGGATATCGCGCTTAAAGTGAAACATCTCTCATTGTCAAGGTCTCATGGGAGTTTAGGGGGGTGCGACACTGAATGAGGCGAGAAACTGAAAAAATAATGGGGAGAATAAAGGAACTGATGCCAGGGAGTGAAGGGGAGGAAGGAGAGAGAGCGAGAGAGTGAATGAGAAAGAGCGAGAGTGTGTCCCTGCCAGGACTCACGTAGACCCACAGCTGCAGAGCCTGTCTGATCTCAGTACCTCCCTCTACCCCTCCATCACACTCCCCATTCTGAAAATGTGTGTGTGCGCTTGAGAAAGAGAAAGCGCCCTTCTATTTGTAGGCCTATTTGTAGGCCACGCTGTTTAAATAACCTGATTGTCTGGGTGGCACCACACAAACTTTGCAGCCAACAAATGCAAGCGTGCGTGTGTGTGTGTGTGTGTGGTCGACCTATGTGCGTCTCACACTACAGTATATACGTATACACATCAGCTGAGATATGGCATCCGGTACACACACACACATACAGAGTATGACATCATCAGCCTTTGTCTCCAGGAGGGCTTCTGCATGCTGAGTTGATTATTTTATTATCACCTCATTCTGATTGGTTGCTTTAAAGACACATTGAAGTGCATTGAAGTGTGCAGCTTTGTTTAGAGTGTTGAGGTAATTTCCATTAAACGGCGTTAGCTAACAAACTAAATTAAAACATATAAAACATGAACCAACACATTCCCAACTGTGAAAATTTATCCCATTTGTTACCAAACTTAAATGTTGGCGGTTTTCACAGAAAAAAGCTGCACCACGTGGCATCTTGGAAAACTCGTTGATTTTTTTTACTGTGATTGATGATAGCAACTTAAATGTTGACTGTTCCAAGATGGCGATGTGTCTGGAGCGGTCGAGCGTGGAATCTAGTATTCATATTTATGCAGAATGATGTCATAAAAAGCATATAAAAAATCAGTATTGACGACAGTGAGAGAAAAAAACTTTTACAAATTTTGTAAGGAGTGACTTGCTCTGATAGCTTTAATGCTGTCAAACGATGAATTGTGATAAATCGCATCCAGAATAAATGTTTACATAATGTGTGTCTCTGTACTGTGCATATTAATTTTGTATTTTTAAAAACATACACATACATGCATATATTTAAGAAAAATATAAAAATGAATAAACATTTATTTAAATAATATGAATTATTGGTAA
This sequence comes from Triplophysa rosa, assembly GCF_024868665.1. NCBI lineage: Eukaryota > Metazoa > Chordata > Actinopteri > Cypriniformes > Nemacheilidae > Triplophysa > Triplophysa rosa. Next base: position 2,325,250 of record NC_079913.1, on the reverse strand, counting down.
ACAAATAAATACATATCATTTTTCCTAAATATATATATATATATATATATACATGTGCATGTTTTTAAACACAAAATGAATATGCACAGTACACAGACAAATATTATGTAACATAAACTTTTATTCTGGATGCTATTGCGATTAATCATTTGACAGCCCTCCCACTTTAAATAGATCATTTAATCATTTATATATAGTAAAAATAATGAAAAGTAGGCCTAATTTAAATAGATTGAGATAAGTTTGGTGTCATTACAATGAAACTTATTTTAAACATGAAAAGGAGTTGCACATCCTCTGCCATTCTAATACAATTCAACTGTATTATCATTTTTATTTGTGATTTACGAACACACCTGTCTCAAACATTTTCCTGTGCGTATTCGCGATTTATAGCTTATCAGACTCCACAACTAAATTATCGAGCACATTATTTGTTTGCATTAAACAACCCCGCTCTCCATCTTGGGTGAACATGTCCGGTGTGATAGCTTTGAGATGAAGCAGAACCCGTCTGCTAATGATTCTGGATCATTACCAGGTGGCTGAGTAAGTTCAGACTCTCGTGTGCACGAACGCATTATAAGACAGTCACTAGCAGTTTTTTCGTGCTTTGGATGAAGGAGTGTGTTAAGTCTATAAGTGAAGATGTAAACAAAAGACACTTCGGCTTTGGTTTCAACTTATGATATTTGAAAGCATGTACTGACTCAGAGGGGAGACCATTTTTAGCCCGGGTCATAATTTCAAGGTTTCCCAAGGGGAACTCAAGTTGGCAGACTGTGAAGTGAGTTGGCTTCTGCCGGTGATTCTGACACGAGTACACTCTTGCAACAGAGGTGCATCTGATTACACATGTCTTGAAAGTAAAGAAATAAAATATGAGAATTCTCACACCTTATTGATTCAGATTCAATTGTGATCTGACTGTAACTAAAATTCTTTTTTGTTGTTGTTCTTTAGTTGACATAAAACACCTAAATGTTCTCTAAGAACACAGCTTGTGTGTGCTAAGATGTTTTCAACATCTCAAAATAATTCTTTGTAGCCTCTAATTTACAGGCAGAACTTGAGTTTTGGATCACAAGTAAAAGGAAACTCTTTTTTAAATGATACAAAAGAATCGAAAAACAAATAATGTCTTGCTTTTTAATATTCAAGACAAATGTATGTGCCACTTACCCATGTGTGTATCGGTTGTTTCTCCTAAATTTGTTTAGAAGAAAGAAAAACAGAAACAAATGAGACAATTGTTTGTATACACAAGCAGTATGGAGGTGTTAAATGAATGTAGATAATATTGAGTAATTTTGATGAGAACTGTTTGAGTTCATATTGAGATCTTCAATAATATTGAATTGCAGACTTGTCAAATCTAAGCTCACTTTGAGACATTGTTAAAATCTTACATTTCTGAGATTTCATTAAGAAGGCCTTGAGACGCATGCAGGGGATTAAATCAAAAGTTTCCATTTGCTCTCCATTTAATCTCTCTAAGAAGTAATACACACGTTAAAGAGACCTCGTCTGTGTTTTTCTTTCTTATGGGTTACCTTCAAAGTTAATAATTCATCATTAATATTTGTTTGAAATGTAACATTTAATGCTTCTCAGAATCTCAGAAGTTTCATCGTACTGCTGTACAGTGAGTATTATGAGAAACTGGAGGAGGGGAAAAATCGAGGCTCTGTTTACAGTAAACCTCACAGCGTCTATACTGTATTTGGACATTTTTCATAGAAGGTTCCTGAATGAATTTGCGTGAGGCCACGTTGACCCAGCTTCGCTGTGTTTCTCTGCAGCTGGTTCCCGTGGCGACAGGAGGACATGGCAAACTGCACGTTGCCACGGCGCTCGGCTAAATCTGCCGGCGAGGCGGAGTGCCAGACAGTCAGATGACTGGAGAGAGAGAGAGGCCTATGAAAGAACAGTTCTAAAGTCTAAAGGGGCATAGTGTGAATAAAGAGTGAAGGCAGGACTTTGTAAGGACGTGTTGTGTAGTTTGAGGCCAAAAAGCAGAAATGGGGTTGAATTAAAAGAAAGAAAGAAAGAAAGAAAGAAAGAAAGAAAGAAAGAAAGAAAGAAAGAAAGAAAGAAAGAAAGAAAGAAAGAAAGAAAGAAAGAAAGAGAGAGGGTGTGGAAAAGGAGTTTCACATAGTCCCATAATGGCAGGATTTCTTTCCAACATTTACCAAACGCAGTGTGAACAAATCATAGCTCAATCTTTATGATAATCTACAGTATATGGCTTCTGGATTATATTTTTTAAAACAGTCTCAACTCTGCAGACATCCCAAAAGGTGAAAATCTAAAACCCTTCTAAGATACACAAAAGCATCGTGCAGAGAAACACGCACGTGTACGTACAGTAAACAGTATCGTATCTGCGTATGACTCAAGCAGTTGTCTTTTGATTTACGGCCAGATTATTCCAAAGCGCTGTATTAGGGCGAACAATGTACATCTACCGCTCCTCTCTTTATGTATGTTTAGAGGTTTATAAGTTTAAGAAATCGGAAACACAAACGTCTTTGTCTTTTCCAAACACTCATATGTCAACACCCACGCTGGGCTGACACTTTGTCTTGTTTGCTGTATAATACAAATGTTTATGTTGGAATATTAAGGGAATCTGCTCGGCAACTCCGAGCGCCAGAAGGGAGTGGCGGAGGCATTTATCTTATAAATGTTGACGCTGAACACATTCAGGCCCCGTCTTGCAAAAACGACATACTGTAAATATTAATTATTTGCCCTATTGTTGGCCATCATCGCTAAGAGAGAAGCATTTGTTTTGATGCTAAGCCAGAACGGTCTGGGAGATGATCCGAGGATCCGAGTTTTTAATGCCATGGCAGTCTGCGCTCATTCTTATCCCGTACAATATGTGTGTGGTAAAGGTGAACGGATGCTTCATAAAGGCCTGCTGACTGAACCGCCCGCTCTTTAAATAGTGCGGACACAATTATGTCTCCTCTCTCACTGTCCCTGTGACCTCACCAGATGACACGCACCTGTCAAACTCCATCAGCGGAGGCTTTATCTGAGAGATCCTGTGCTCGAATCGCTCGGGGACACGCGGGTCAAGGTTATCGCTGGTGCCGTGAGGCCGAGCAGGTGAAATGCAACCAGAACAAAATGAGGTGCTGCACAATTTATGAATCTGTGCTACAATCTATACAATTTCTGAAAGTTTTCACATTAAGGGAGGAAAGCTGAAGATGCTCTTTTCCATGCAATAAGAGTCGATTTAAAATTGTCGAATTTCAACAAGAACAAAACCTATAGAAGGTATAATCAGTGTTGGGTGTAAATAAGTAATTAGTTACTGTAATTTAATTACATTTCCCTTGAAAAATTAAGTAAGGGATAACTTATTTTTTCTGTAATTTAATTACAGTTACTTTTGATGTAATTAAACTAAATACTTTGTGTATTATATGTGTGTGCAATAGTGGAATTGACATCAAAATTCAAAGTCTAACTTTAAAATCTGTGCTTTAACGTATAATGCTCACATTTGTAATACTTTGGTCAGTTAATAAGAGTACTTTATGTAGTTTAATATTATTTATTTGAATGAATTAAAAGAGCCCTTTCATGTCTATCCTTCAATCGCTTAACTAATCAAGGTGGATATAGGATATAGAAAGTAATTAGTAATAAGTAACTACATACTTTTTGGAGAGAGTAATTTGTACAGTAATCTAATTACACTATCGAATATGTAATTAGTAACTAGTAATTAATTACTTTTGAGAGTAAATTACCCAACACTGGTTATAATGCACCACATTCAAGATGACAACAAACTAAAATTATAAAAAAAGTTTGCCCTCTAGTGCAGCTCTCCAATCTCATTCCTATAAAATATCAGACGCAAATATGCTCCATCTAGACATGTTGCGCCATGTTTGACATCAATAACACCAAACAGCATTTTGCTAAAGCACAGTTGACAGAATTGACATCCCTACAATGTAATTAATCTCAAAAATCTCTTTCCAGTTTGCCAGCGCTTCTCCTTGACCCACTTTTCAGCACGCTGCTCGAATAAGGACGATGACTTTGAGCCAAACTGAGATGGCGGGAGATCAAAGAGCATCAACCTTCAGCCTCTGAGGGACAACAACAGTGGCATAACACACTAAATATTAACCAGAAGCAGAAAGAGTCGTTACATAAGAGATTACATGCACCGTGAGGTAAATGCAATACCTGCTTTTCCGCACATCCCACCTCACCTCTGTTCAACACACTCCCCGTCTGGTTTTTGTCTCTGTTGGTGAGAGAGACATGGTTAGACATCTCATTTAACTTAAAAATGTGCAGAGAGTTAGTGTGATAAAGTCACACAGATGTATTTTTGGAACGTTAAATCATTTGCAGGTGGTGGTAGATGCATGTCCTCAACAGATTAGGGCAAAGCATAATTCTGCTGACGGTTTGGGTCCCCTGAGTCCAGCATCCTTCCTGATTTGTAGAGGACATCTGCAGAGGGGACGGGTTTTCTGACTGGCTTGGTTGGTGCACCTGGGACCAGACAGCCCGAGGAATGCAAAATTAGCAATGCACAAAGCAGTTTTTGAGAAGTTGAGTTTCAGTGGAAAATATTGCACTTTCACTGATGTGTGGACCAATTCTTATAAAAAGATGTGTATTGAAGTATACTTCTTTTAAATTTAAATATTTAAAAACGTATACTTTCAGTCTACTTTGTCATTTACAGGATATTTAAAATAAAATGTTCAAATGCTAAAAAGTGGGCCAATTTATCGTTTAAAATAATTACAACTATTTAAAATTTTCTCTTGAAATCAAATAAAATGTCATTTTCATCACAATATGACATATTATTATAATATATAAATAAATATGATTTAAATATTATATATATTATAAATATTATTTAAAAACATAAACTAAACAAAAATTATCGCCTATGCAATAAACTGAAGTACGTAGTAGTAAGCTGGGTCACTAATATTATTAACTGAAAACTAAATAAAAACTAAACTAAAACTGTAATAAAAGATCAATTAAACTTTGTCTTCTAGCAAAATAGAAAACAAACAAATATATAATGAAATGACAAAGGCACATAACAAAATTGCTAGAAGTTATACTAAAAGGAACATGAAAACTTAAATATAAAAGCTTAAAACTATAACTCTGGTGCTTAGTAGGAATGAAATAGTACACTTTCAAGAATACTGGTACATACTACATAAAGTACACTTAAAAATGTACTTGATCAATTTAAAGTATACATTATAAATTCGAAGAATAATTTTTTTAAAGGTAAGGGTAAATCCAATATCATTTGGCATTTCCATTTATCTTAACAGAAGTTTATTGGCTGCTGCAGCCCCATCTTATGCTTTAAACATCAGGCATAATAATATAATAAAATATTTTCAATTAAAATATTGCTTTCAAAAATGGTATTTCATCACACATCTACTTCTGCAGTCAACAGAATATTTGTTGTGCCATCACAAGCTAAAAGGTGCGTGTTAACAGTCAAACCCTGAACATTGATGTGCAAAAGTGCCAAGTTGAGTTTTTTCAAGTAGAAAAGGAGGGTTTTTGGCATGTTGCCACTGGAGGGCGATCTTACTTTATCACTGGCACGTCCCAGTGCGTTCTGAAATCCCTGATGTGCATTTCTTAGTTATTGTGTCAGGGGATTGGCATGAGATCAACCATGTGCAAGCACATGAGTCAGCTTTACAGATTATAACTGAACAAGCCACAGCGGTTTCAACGGTTTAACTGCCCCTAACCCATCACAGCTCTGTGGGGAAGTCGGGCTGCAGAGCCAAGTTGCATTGATATTTCAGTTGAATTTTCAGCCGGTGATGCTTTAGAGCACGATCACATTAAAGTATTGATTTTAAGACAGTAACAGACGTTTCCTAGAAGCTTCAGACGAGCTTCTGTCCTTGCTGTGTTTAGGTCATCATGCGTGGGGGTAAGGTTTGTTTATATGGGATATTTGTATACGTGAAAATCTATTTGAGAGTGCATTGTTATAAATAAATGAACTGAAGAATTCATTTAAACTCTGCAGATGACAAAATAAGATATTTTGAAGAATGGTGGTAACCAAACAACATCAGCCTCCATTGACTTCCATTGCACGGACACAAAACCACAGAGACATTTCTCAAAATATCTTCTTTTGTGTTCCACAGAAGAAAGTCGGATACATGTTTTGAACCACGGGAATGTGAATCAATTATGATAGAATTTATTTGGGGGGTGAACTATATCTCTTTAATAAAGCAATGTAATTTCATCAATGATCCCAAAGGCTTTCATTGAAAAATGACCTACACGTGGACGTTGGCTCTAAAAACATTGTGTGCCAAACATTTGTTTGCCAAAACATTATTAATAAACAAAAAAACAAACAAAAGGTGTCGTTTTGTTTTGTTTTGTTTTGTTTTGTTTTGTTTTGTTTTGTTTTGTTTTGTTTTGTTTTGTTTTGTTTTGTTTTGTTTTGTTTTGTTTTGTTTTGAGGATCGGGAAATGACCTTGAATTCGCCACCACCTCCTTCTCCATAGATGTGCCAACTCCAAGCTCTGCCTCCTGTTTATTTACTTGTCATTTCATTCAACACCTTTGACACTGATGTGATGTACAGGACCACATATAAAGCGTATAACAGCAGTGGGGGATTCGAGTTTCTGCACTGTGGAATATGTTAGCGTAAAAAAACAAATACCAGATAAGAGTTCAGCTTTGGGTTGTGTAGCCTAATGTTTGTTCAGTTGTGCAATAATGGTCATTTAAACTCAACGCCGGGTCCATTATCAAATATCACTGTAAGCACTCGTGTCGAGGTGATGTTAATCGCTCAAGGTTTAGATGTGACCTTTAGATTTAGGAGGTAAGTGTTTGGCTTTTCTTCGGGGCTTTCTGGAGTGTTTGACTTGGAGTAACTACAGGCAAACAGGTGCGCGTGATGCGCTGCTCTCGAGTTATCGTGACGTATGGAAAAAGCGAGTGCCATAAAACCAATCACATGATTTCCTCCGTCCATGGCCAAATATTTGCCGTGCTCTAATGGCCTTGTGCTGTTCTAACAGACGGGGGGAAATGCTGTGTTTGAGATCCATTATCAAAGCGGCATGCTCGGATCACACAGATGCGGCGTGTGCTCGTCCATCTGTATCTTTACATGACCACACATCCTCTGGTTGACCAGGGGACGTCCTGACACATATTCGGTTTCTTCTTAGTTTCCTAAGACCATAAACTGGAAGTCTATAATAAACAATCGTCTCTGATTCTGCTTAATCAATATTTGAATCACGATAAAAATTGGCTCAGAAAACAAACTCATTTATCTTTTCTGTTCTGGAAGCCTTCTCGCTCACCTGACACAGTTCTTTATCATGATTTTTATACGTAGCCCAAGAAAAACAAAACATGATTTCAAACACCTTGCATCCAACATCTTACAACATCTTTTAAAGCTAAATGGCTCAGTGGGGGTCACGCTCTCATCTATCAAAACTTTTAAACATATCAGCATTTGTGCAATTAGTTAATAGTTAGAAGAACAGTTACGAAAAACCAAAACTAAAAAAAATTATATGGTGTGTGGCATGTATTATTGTAAGTCACATGACCTCTCCAAGAACCTCAGGGTCAGTAAAAAAACTTGGGTGAAAACCAAATATGATGGGTCACGGCAGTATTACTGATGTAGAGTACCTCATCCATCTTCTGTTGTAAAGCATGCATGTGAAACGCTGAAACACTTGAGATTGAGAAATTCTCTCTTTTCTGGGAGAGGAGACTTTTTTTGATAGTTCCAAGCACTTATACTTTCATGTAAGTACAGCAGAGAATATTGGGTGCACAGAGAAGCTTTTCCACAGGAAGAAAACACACACACGCACACGCACCCCTCTCAAATCCATACCAGACAGGACAGATTCAAACCACACTGACTCAGTGATTTTTTCTTTCATTTGGTCTTTTCCATTCTGTCCTGTCAGTGTGCAAAGTGCTGATGTTGGTCAACATGAACCCCCCACACACACACGCACTCGCACACGCACACATGTATATGCACACGTGGCATAATGATGCCAAATACCAAAGCCATAGATGGTGTAAGACCACAGAGGAACATTTTTCAGAGGGAAGTTCACAGATTCAAAGTCTTCTGCAACTCAGTAACTGAAATTTCATCTTGAGTTGAACATTGTAAGTCTGCGAACAAATGTGCGAACATCGTAAGTCTAAGAGAAGTGATCGTTTAGCTCGTCTCAACACGCCATGTAATTTGAGGTATTAGGACAAGTTACTTATCAAAGCACTGAACATATGATCAGGATGATTCAAATCCCTAAGAGAGAGAGAGAGAGAATGTGCTTTGGCCTGTGGTTGGGGAAAAATATCAGAGCCATTTTTGCCCGAGTGTAACGTGGGCACACCAGTCTGGCACTACGTGGAGATGCCACAGCTATAAATGGAAAATCAAATGTGTAAAGCAGAGGAACCATGAGACAGAAAGAGAGGATAAGAGAGAGGGAGGAGAGAGAAAATGAGTGATGGAGACTATGCAGAAGTAACAGACACCTTAAACAAACTTCAGAATTCTGCAGTTCTGCAGAACAGGTAAAGTTTTGCAAGATTTTATTTATTTATTTATTTAGCACACTGAAATTTGTATTCAGCACTAGTCCTTGATTTTTTCTATCCTGAAAGACATTGACTCTAATACTGTATCTATAATTGACAGCAATGCATAACCTACGAAGCATGCGGCTCATGTCATATGTCAGTGATGCAGCTATTTCAACAGCATTACATTGATGCGGCACATTTCGACCAAACATGCCCTGAAAACTTACTTGTGACTCCTGAAATTTAAGGTATTGTAGTTACTAGAATGCAGTGTTCATTCACATTATTGTGACTGTATATATATTTTATGAGCCAAATTGGAGTGAAACTGAATTCTGCTTATGTGTGAACGCGATCACACTCTCTCTCCCTTACTCTATTTCTGTCCCTCTCTGTAACTCTTTCACCCTCTTCCTTTTGCTCTCTTGACATATGAGATCAGACCACTTTTACTCAACGCGCACACACACGCGCATGCACACACACTTTGATGGTCTTCCAGAGGTTATAACTCACCTCTATTTGTTGGACCCCACATCTCCCCAGCTTGTGGTTCCTAAGGACTTCCAAATCTCCGGCAGTGGTGGTCGGGTCACTCGGGCCATGGCGGGGGGGGGCTGGTGGGCGGGACGGGTGGACAAGACCCACACTAAGGCCTCTCATAGCAGGCATGGTTGGAGAGTCTGCAAGGTCACGTTACAGCCCGTACTGTCCACTGCATAGCGCTGTCATCTTTCCATTTCTGAGGCCCACGGTGATGACATCGTCCCTAAGTGCAGCACAAAAAAAGGGTCACAGGTCTGTAGGTGAGAGGGAAGGACAGTAATTAAGGGTTATGGGGGATAAAAGGGAAAGTAAGAAGTGTGCGCGTCTTTTGTTTGTGTGTCAGAGCAACAGCAGGTTAAAGAAACAAACGCAAGCACACACACGCACACAAACATACTAAGTCACAGTGTCCACGGCTTTGTGTATTATAAAGGAAGAGATTCAGTTGTGTTGTGTTGCTTGCCATGTGTACATGCACAAACCCAGCAAGCACTAAACATTTTCACAATGTTGCATTTTTGTTGCAGTTGGGTTACCAAGTGTTGCGACGTTTTTAAATGAAATGACATGCGCTTGATAAAATATCTGAGCAAACTTTGAAATAAGTTTTGTTTTAGTCGCAAATGCATCTTCATTTTTAGACAACCAGAGTAAAAATATATCTGCCCAGGATGTTTTCACAAAGTCTCAAAATACTGATGCGCAAAAGCATTTTTGTTTGACGAAAACAAAATCCTTGCAATGTTTGTATAATATTTTGTATACTAACTAGGTTTGTAGAAACCTTTTGAAGGTCAATATGAGACGCAAAAGGTTCTTATGCACATCCAGGTGTTTACGTCACATCCAATTTTTGTTCAATCCAGTACTCAATTTTAAAAAAATGTATATCTTATTACCACTTTTACGTACATTAAAAACAAACTAAAAACTCCAAAACATGGTCAGTGGTAAAACTACCAAGTTGCTTGCAAAATTGCAAAAAATCTTTTGCATTCTTGATGGTGTAGTTTTGACATTGACCAGCAGGGGCAACGATGTCATGACAACCAGACAAACCCCGTTCCCGTTGGCAACGCCCGGAAAATAACATGTGTTCATAAAACATTGCAACAGCGTTGTCTGCAACGTTACGGAAGTACAGATGCTGTGTCCTGTGTCAATCTCATCTGTCATGTGAAGGAGGGTACTTATCTTTTATAACATAAAGAAAAAATGTTTTTACAACATGATTGTGCTGGCTGGGAAATGTGTGATATAGAGAAACAGAGATTAAAGTGTGTTGTGAGGTGGTGAGATCATAGGCTACAGGTATAAGGGTCACATATTTGCTTATTTATGTCATTGCTGTATCTCCGCTTTATCTGCATATTGAACACCTTGTGTGTCTGTTTGTCTTTTATATTAGACTACTATGACTAACAATAAAGTGTCAAAAATGACAATCTTTCATTCTAATGCCATGGTATTTTGAACATCTACCATGTTGTTGTTCATACATTTGAGTGTGTTTTTATTGCAAAGCAACAAAGCAAAAGCTAATGAGATCTGTGTTCAGTCTGTGACTCCACTTGGAAGAAATCAGATACTTTTCACCCTCAGCACAGCTGATCTCATACCAGCCGGTATCAAAGCGTTTGGATTCAACCTGAACCCTGGCCGCCACTCAACCCCCATAAAATGCCTTATAACCTTTATAAACACACATGGACTCACACACGCATCAATTAAAGCCTGTCATTCAAGAGCAAAGTCATCAAGGTCACAAACGCTACATCAGATGTTTAACTCCAAAACCACAGACAGCGCTGTTTCATTTGATAGTTAAAGCTGCCACAAACCAGAAGTTTATAAATATTTTGGAGAAAGACCATTCATGTTGCTCCGAACACAAATGTACAATAAAAGTAGAAGGTGACTGTGGCAGTCGAGCTTCGTGAAGGAGAAAAAGCCCTGTAAAAGCAATAAAAAGAGAGAGTAAGAGAACCTGCGCTCAAACTTTATTGCTTCTCATGCGTATCAGGTTTCCACCGACATAAGGTGAAGTAATAGACAACAGAAGTTTCATTTTTGGGTGAAGGAATTAAAGTTTTCCTTTGTGCACTAAAATCATCTATCCTGAAATCATTAGTCCATTAAAATATAGCAGCATAAGCATTATGGTTATGAAACAAATACAAAACAGTACTTTTGGTACACACTCTTCAAAAAAGGTGCTTCAAAAGGTTCTTCGATGCCATAGAAGAAACTTTTGGTTCCATAAAGAACCTTTAACTGAAGAATCTGAAGAACTTTTCTGTTTCTTTGTGGCGAAAGAGGTTCTTCAGATTATAAAACAGTAAGAAAGAGATGGTTCTTCAAAGAACCTTTGGCTGAATGGTTCTTTGTGGAACAAAAAATGGTTCTTCTACGGCATTTTTCAGTTATTTGTGTTCTTAATATGCTAAGAAAATACAGGCTGCTAAAGCCATCAAATCAGTGTGTGTGTTATATTGAATTTTGTGTCCATGAGAGGTCAGAGTGAACAACCTTAGATGAAACACACGCACACACACACACACACACACACACACACGCACACACACACACACACACACACACACACACACTCTGAAGCTGTGTGATTTCAGTATGCACATCAACATTCAACACACGTTTCAGCCGGTCGTCACTAAACACATCAATATTTTCCTCTGCGTGTGGTTGAACAACGTATAAATCAAAACAATGTAAAAATCCAATATCATTTTTCCGGCCTCATGTAACTTAAAACGTGGAACACAAAAGAAGATATTTCGAGAAATGTGTGTTTGTGTTTATACACTGGAAGTCAATGGGGTCCAATGTTGTTTGGTTACCAATGTTCTTCAAAATATCTTCTTTTGTGTTCTGCAACAGGAAGAAAGTCTTACAGGTTTGGAATGACACGACGATGCGTAAATGATGAAAGAATGTCCATTTTCCATTCGGTCCCTTTAACAGAGCGTTAAACCTGTAAAAGGTCACTAAAACAACTCACCTAACTGAACACAGCTGAACGTGATGAAGTAGTTCCATGTGACTTCTGGTAAAATAGTTGGCTGGGTAGATAAAACTGTTTCGTCTTGGATCCATTTGATGAGAATTAAAGAGTTTCCCAACAGCAAAATGTCATGCAAACTCATGCATGCATAAATGCTGGAATGTCACTCACGAAAAATCAATTTAAATCCAAAGCCACTTACAATGCATTCAATCTACATACATACAATACCTGCATCACATCACTTTTAGTCACTTTAACCACACAAATCCTCTCTGAGAAGAGACACTAATCACACGTCAATGATCTGAACGGCCTGGAATGAAGCTGAATATGTGAGGAATGCCTTAAACTGGTCTCCTAGCAACCGTACCGATTAATGACTCACACGAGAGCAAATACAAACCAGACAACATGTGCGAGTGTCATCAAACACACAATATTACACACTGTGTCATTTAATAAGCTCATCTCCAAAATATGCTATTGCATAGGAGCCTCAAAAGGCATAACGCAGGGGTTCTCACTTGGGGGTCCGGGCTCTTTATAGGGCCTCAGTAAACTTTGCTAAACGTCTTAAACTAATTCAAAATAAACTGTCATGTTAAAAGAATGAAAGTATATGCACATTAGGAAAACAGCTGTTTATTTTGTTTGTCAAGTATAAACTCGCAGTGTAATTATTTTGATGTTCGTTTACCGACAGTACTGCTTTAATTTGAATGCAAGCAGATTTGTTTTCTTTAGAGAAGAAGAGGAAAAATCACAGCCTGTGCATATTGATTTTGACAACAGGGGCCAGTGCGTAACGCACATGAAACCCCTCACTGCTGATCCTTTGTGCCTGGCTCTTAACCTTTGTAATGTCAAAGGTTAAGAGTCAGGCACAAAGGATCAGCAGTGAGGGGTTTCATGTGCGTTACGCACTGGCCTGTACCCTTGTTTCATTCACCTTTTCCTTCATCAACCATCTTACTGTATTTCTCTCCTGATGTTTTTCCCTGGTGATATTTAGACAACAATTTAACACGATGAGTCACACGAGCCTAGAGAATAAAGAGGGACTCGAATGACCCATAAAAAAGCACAATGTTTATTTCAATTGGAATGATTTGTCTTTGACAATTTGTCAACGCGTGTTTGTGTGTGCGAAAAACTGTGTATTTAGTCTCGCACGAGTGTGCGAAGGTTGTTTACGAAGTTTCGAAACGTGTGATTGCGTGTTTATCTTTGGTGCAAGAAAGATGGAGAAGGAGAAAGATGTTCGGAGAAAGTGGCGCACTAACACGCACACGGCCTTCTCTCCACAGAAAGAACAATTTAAAGATATATTCCACCAACACGTTACTTCTGCTTCATGCATAATAATAATAATCCTCTTAAACAAAACAGAAAGCTAAGACAGAAAACTACAATATTATGGCACTGAAAGAAAATCATACTAATGACCTGTAATGACAGAGCTGGCAATGTTACCCTTAACAAATAAGTATAAAGTCCTAAGTGTATTTAGGATGGTGGAAATTCACTGGGAGGAAATTTCTAAGAAGTGTCTAAAAAGTGGATTGAAAGTACACTACTTTCGATTTAAAGACGTATACTACTAGCATACACTTCTTTCTTGTACGAGTACTTGTAAATGTAACGTAGTGTTGTGTTACTCATTATGAAAATCATTTGCCTTAAACACACACTCCTTTGTTTATTTTAAAACTATAGTTTTGGGTTGACACTTGATTATGACAAAACTTAAACCTACAAAACTTAACATGTAACTTTTATAAAAATAAAAAGAACCCTGAAATTATACAGTATATATGAATTTCTATCTAATATCTCCCTCTCTCAAGACGTTGGTTTCTTTCTCTGATGCCACGGAAGAGCTGGTAAATATAGATTTGGGTGCCAGTGCCGCTGGCGTGTGGAAATGCACGATGTGAAAGTGAGCACGCACCTAATCTCACACTCACATGTACACACACAGGTGTAAAACCAGATGATTGTGGCGTTCCTGTCACACAGCACGTCTCTACTGCAGGGTGTGGACTGACTTTGATTTTTAAAGACGAAGACCTTGGTCACGGCACTCTGTTGGAAATGAGGGTAAATTCCAGTTTATTTTCAGCAACATGACAATTTATTACCGCTCACCAAACAATAAAATCATAATGAAGGCATGCACTGTGCATCTCTGATACATGTAACCAAATCAACCAAAACTGAAACCTGTTTCTATGCTCAGTACACACACTATGCCTGTCAAAATGTTTTTTTTTTTATTTCAAGTTATGATAATTATGAACTTTCAATATTTAACTTGGCCAGCAATACTATATTAATTGAATGCTTTGGCCTTGAGAATTGTTCTTTATATAAAATCTACTATAATGTAATAGTGAAGAATGAGGACACGCAAATGGTCTGATATTCTTATAAAAAACACACATTGTAATATATTGTAGGCAAATATACTTCAATATGGTTAAATCAGTAGCATGTCACGGGTACAATAATGGCACCATTTCTTCCATCTTGCACAGCTGTCAAGGTCTAAATGGGCTTTAACCCTGCAACCTTCCGGTTCATGGCTTGTAACTCTTTAGTTAAACTGATGGGGTAAAGTCCACAGGATTCAACACTATGATGGTTTAATCGGGAGACGGGGAGCTGCCTTTCCAAAATTCCTCCGCTAATCGCAGCTTCAGTGCACTTACAACATTCTTGGGGTATTTAAGCAGCCGAGGGCCCTGTGCTTGTGGAGAGAGGCTGGCAACAGGCTTATCCTACATTTCATAGGTAGTTAAAATTGCTGCTAAGCGTTTCACATGGTCATATTGTGTTAAATATAGCGGTTAATCTAAAGCAAGTGGCGTGTCGCTCAGAGTAAAATCAGCCGTTTCAAAACAATCACTGCACTCTTAAACAACTCTTAAGCCTCATTAACTACGATCGACTGACGGCTTCCGGATCACATGGACCTGTCAGATGGGGTTTAGAGGTGGGAAACCTCTGGAATGGTTATAGCTGGTTGAACATTTGCACGCTTTAAACCAAAACATTCAAATAATGTTGTCCAAGGCTGAAGTTGAGGACACAGTAAGAATATTTTGAAATGGAATCTGTATTGGTGCAACCAATCAAACTGTAGGCAACATTGCACATCCAAAACAACAAATACAAACCGCAACACATTTCTGTTAGTCTCGGCACTCATTTGATTTGGCATTTATGCTATGGACACATACAGTCTTATCAAATTGTCTCGTCTTGTTCCTGTCACTATGGAATGAATTTTAATAGACGTCAGGGATTTCTCAGGCTATAGCACTCATTAAAATACAGTGGTGATTTTCCATTGAATATAGCTTGAAGGCTGAAACTTAAGCTGACAATAAAAGCAAACAGTCGAAGTCCCAGGACGGGGACTTGCGGAACCCCTGCAGCTCAGTATGAACTCTGATTCAGTGACTTTGAACAGTGCCATTGAAACGTCCTGACGTTCAGCCCAGAAACATTCATCAGAATGCTGGCAAACTGGACGAAGCCCATACAATGCTGTACAATAAATGCTGATACAACCACGTTACTCAAAGATTATTGTCCAATTTATCATATAATACAAAATCCATTATAAATAGCTTACTGATAACGTTAACGTTTCCACACAGCAATCTAAACATTATGTTGTGAATAATAAATACCTCTGCCATTGGCACCTACAAAAATATACTCATAGCTTTTTGCAAAAGTTGTCGTCACCTAATCGTATCGACACATCAAAAGTATAATTCAAACAAGGTTTTATAGAAAAAGGGCAATATAATTTGAAAATAAATATGTTTTACTACATTACATAGACACAAAAAAATGTTGTTAATAATAAACATATTTACAGGGAGTAAATAAATAATGTTTAAAATGTAAATCTGCACATCAGACTGCTGGGCATACTGTTAGATCTTATTGTAGTAAAAGATGGCATGGGATCGGTCTGTATGTGCATTTGGCTGTTATATTAATATATGATGCGTATGACACACTTGCCCACGCACAAACGTCAACCTCTTAAGCACACACGATCACATTTACACAAATGTCTAGGATGGATGGCACACGCACACACACACACACTTTTGCAGCACGTTGGCAAATTCAAGGCAGTTGGCAGAGGAACTTGCTCATCAGTTTCTAGGAATGTTTTTCTGTTCTACTAATATTGAAACAGCACGAAAAGATTTGCAGACGGAAAACGGGCGAGAAGATCCATTTCAACACTGAACATAAATAGGTCAAATTAAATACAAAGAAAGAATACTGAGAAAAACAAATCATAAATTACTGAACTGTTTGAGGGAACAAAAAAACACTCATCCTCTCAGATCCCTAGTAGTGTGATTGCATGAATCTGCACGAAGTGGTTTCCCAACATATGAAGAATGAATATCCCTTTAAAGTGTGAATGTGACCAAAATCTTCTTGGGTTCGTCTGTTCAAGGTCAGAGCTTCGTGCAAACATTTACCACAGTCGCAGGTTTCCATGGCATCACCGTCTGACATTCCAATGCCGGAGTCAAATCAGTCTCTCTTACGGTCTTTGCGTCCATCTCGAAAAACGTGAATATTGCGCTCGCTGTTCTCAAACAAACAGGAATGATTCCACATCGACACTCGCTCATGTGTTGCAATCTTCCACACAATTATTCATTCGTTTTCGTGTAAGTTCACGCACAGTTACCCCAAATCCAGTGATGCGTTCCGTCAAATGCTTTTGTTTACGGGTTGGTGCAAGCCAGCCGCGATCAGAAACGTTTTTGCAGGTCATTTCTAGACACCCTTTAGCAGCAAATCAAATCCTGCGCTTTGAGTCTCTAATGGTAAAAATATACAGACACAACATTTTGTCGACCCCCCTTCCCCTGCAATTCATTCTCACTGCGATGGCTCAAAAAAAGGGGATGCTGAAAATTGAAAGTGCCGTGAGTTATTGGTGAAATATTCCATCGTGCCAAAGTCTGACCTCCGCACGGTTCACCTCCTCGGTTTGTCACATCTGAGGAGAAAGAGAGAAAATATTTGTGAGAAGGCGCCTGTACACGAAATCTGACTTGGAGACAAGTGAGAATCTTTTGGATTTCTCGACTGTTTGTCCAAGATTATCAATATGAAACATTCGCTCACGTTACATTCCTTAAAAATGTCTCTATACGAGTTTTAGACATCTCGTAAGAGGCAGTAAATATCAGTGTATCAAAAACACTGAACAAAAATGACATTTGGAGGTACAGTAGTCAGAATCACTCATGTGACCATAGCGTACAGTCGGCTGGAGGTTATCGCAAAATAAACACCCTGTTTGGGTTTATTTTATGATAACATACAAATGTTAGGGTAATAAAATCAACCATTATAAAAAAAACATTGAAGGCATACAAATCCACAAACACACACTTGCAAGTTCTTTCGTTGAGTTCCAGATTTCGAGACCTGCAGTCAGCTTCTGAGTTTTTACAGGAGCACAGACACGTCTCTGGGTCTTGAACGAAAAACCTTCTCCTCCTTTCCGAGCATGTGCTACAGCAGGGCTCACACTGAGTGCTGAGGAGAGAGAGAGCGAGAGAATGGGAGGCGATGGGGGAGATTACTGCTAAAACATAACCATTACGATGACATTAAACACGAAGCATTTTCACCCACGCACACACACTTCCACGATGCCAACACAGGCACTTGGCAAGCGGCACGTTTATCCACCCGGGTGCGGTCCCGTGATCGCCCCGTTCTGAGGGTCCGTTTGTAGAAAGGCTGAAGTTAAGCGGGATGCGGCCATGCAGCTGCAAGCTCAAATGATGCAAGAAAACACGAGCAAACATTCATGTAGCCTATCACATTCTCTCAAACTCATGAGAAGCAAACTGGAATAAAAGTCAGAGAGAGCAGGAGAATACGTGTGTCTGTTTATTGCCTCTTGCAGGGTTGGGTCATCAGTACATACGGACAGTACAAAAAATCATGAAAGTTCACAGAGGTTTGTGTCAACAGAAGTGATTTCAACCCATATAATATCTCAGGTCTGTTCACACCTAAACCTTTGACACAAAAAAAAAATGTACGTACAGTACTGTGCAATAGTCTTAAGGCCTGTCCACACCGGGACGATAATCGCACGCGCTTATCGCCAGCGTTTTTCGGTGTCATACCCAAACGGTTTTCACTGGCGATGAGCCGAGTGAACGTGCAAATTCACTCCCTGACATAGAAGCCGCTAAATGAAAAAAAGAAATACCCCGGTACACAAGGTGGTGCTGCGCAACTTATGCTTCTTACACTCGCTTGTCACACAAAAGAAGAATTCATCTTGCTTCCTCTTCGTCAATGTGTGCTTGAGCGCCACCAAGTCGTGTTTTACTGTAACTTCAGCAGCTCCAGGCACGTGAACAAAAGCGCCAATCTCATTGGTCGGCCAGTTTCTAACGCGGCGCGTCAAACCAAAAAAACGAGCCCGAGGCGTTTAAAAAAATTGACGCTTTTACGCCTGGTGTTTTGTGCGTCGTGCACACTCACATTGGCGCCCTTTGTTTAGTCTCGAGGCGTTAAACGCGCGCGATTATCTTCCCGGTGTGGACAAGCCATTAGGCCACCATTGGATTTCAGCAATGATGTTTAAGCAACGCTATAATTTCTCAATCTTGATATAAGAATACAACCAAACAATACTGAAAATATGTATGAAGTAGAAAGAAAAACAGCTTTTATAATATTGCTGTCCTTCTGAAACCTTTGATGTCCAAATTCACAGTTTTTCAGGAAATGGGAAAAAAAACAATTTAAATATTTAAATACAGTTTTTCAAAGTTGACTTATACTTTTTATTTGTTAGATATTTGCAAAGAACCAGGGACAAGCTTAAAGGGTGACTAATAATAATGATTTATGGAAAAAAAATAATGTTGCCTGAAGAAGCCGATTTTTTTGCTTTGTGTACATATTTTCCTGTATTTTCTCTTTGGATCTTAACAAAGACACTGAAAAATAAACAACAAAGCCCATGATGGCCTAAGACTTTTGCACAGTACTGTAAACTATTAAGAGTTTTAACATCATACTGCAAAATCTTGTATCTGGCAGCTACATTGTGTTTTGTGAAGGAAAGCCAACAGTGTATTTCGATATCTCTTCCTTAAATCACATAAATAGTTTCAATGCAAAAAAAAAGACATTTAAGAAATAGTTCACCAAAAACTAAAAATTCATTCACAGCCTCATGTCATTACAAACCTTTCTTTTCTGTAACGCAAAAAAAGACGATAAAAGAGAAGGAAAAGTCAAGCTCCAAAAATAATGACAATGGGGTGAATTGTACCGTAAAACAAACATCTCCGAATGAAATCACAAACTGTAAACTCATTCCATTGCGCTTTCATTCTCATTGAAATATTTCTCAAGCTGAAACTTCACAGAACACATGGAATTGTCTTTATTATGTAGAACGTGTCACATGTGAAGCTGGCTTACTCTGAACATATTTAGTAGCTTGAAAAACTATAAATGTGACAACGGTTATAAATAAGTGTCGGCAATTGCATCCGTTTAAAAAGGAAAAAAGAAACATTTCTCAATGCTCGGGAGAATCACCAAAGCAAACAGCTTGACAGGAGGAATTTTTATTTCAGGGTGAACCATCCCTTTCAATCACATTTTCGCTTGAGCATCCAAACCCGGGTGAAACGAAAAAATGACATACTCGGTCAATTGCTCTTGCATTCTCTTTCAAACATTTCTCAATTCTTGGGAGATTCACCAAAGCAAACAGGCTGTTTGACTTGCGTAACACTGTGAGGCCGAGCTCACGGAGCGGGTCATGAACAAACTCACAGCCACAAGAAAACATCTCGCACAATCCTTCTCATGTGACAGAAAGGACAGTGCGAGGATGTCGGTAAGTCCTATCACACAAGAAAAACAAAACCATTCAAGAAAAACACTTACAAAACAGGAAACTCTGCAGTGATTCCAACACAAATATTGTGATAGATTAGTAACCATTGACTGAAAGCCATGCTGGTGGGTGGGGTGAGCGTGCACATCGGATACCTCTCATCCAATCAGAGAGCTTGATTTATCGAGGCACAACCGATGGAGCGCAACAGTAGGGTTCTTCATAAAGAAATGTACAAAAAATGCCAAATGATGTTTCTGGTTGTATGTCAGTAGCTTTGAAACATGAAATAAAAGAAAACTCGGTGGATGAAAAAGGGAGACCGTTGCGCTCTATGGGGTATGAAAAATCGTCTTTAATAATTTGGTCATGTTAATGGTTTTAGCATGTTCTTTAGGCGTTAGTGACTCCGAAAATGTGGTTTCGTGGGAAGATCAGTTTGAATGAAATGTGGGAGGAGCTCATGGATGAATGGCAATTAAGAACGTGGGACATGATTAAAGGAGGCGCAAAATCTCCTCCCAAATTAATTTCACGACCAAGAGTGCCACATTCAGGTGCAGGTGAGAGGAGGCGAACGCAGAGGTGACGTACAAATCCTGCTTTTTTTCGCGGTTTTTCTTTCCCTTTCGCTTTTGGCCTTTGCCCTTCCGGGGTTTTCTGGAAAGGGAACATGACAAACAAAGAAGAACATCGACAAACAAGAGCTGAATCCCAGTTGTTGCAACAGATCAAGCACACAGTCAGATTGCACTAAAATGATCCAGATGGAAATGCCAAATACACATGTCCCACTAAAACACATCTGTCTCTTCTTATTGTTGTATAAGCGCCTGACACAACAGCCAAACCCAGAGGACGCGAAACAAGGACGGGAAACAAAAAGACGACGGCCACGCTCGGGGAAAAACTCGCCAGTTTTCCGCAATTTCTCTCGCGGGGAGTTATGGATAAATAAACAAGACATTAAATCTTCAAAAGCTTAACAAATACGAGAAGAATTCTTGGCTTTGTACATTACAAAATAAAACAAATAAAGAAATAAAACTGCTCCGAGTATATTAGCGGCGACTAATGTTCACAACACATACAGTATCTATAAAAGCTCTTTAAAATAAGAGTTATAAAACACCCTGGCATGTCAGGCAATGGAATGTGAACTTTCCCTTTAATCATGCAATCTCACTGATAAAGCACGTGCCCGACTTCTCGTGTGCGTTAATGTTTGAGTTTTTCACTGACGATACGACAAAATTGAAATGAAATTGAACAGAGCTCCTAACAACTGTCATGAAGTCCAAGTTCTTTTAGCAGAACATCAGGACCATAAAGTTGTTATCTCCGATGGCATTCGCTCATTTCAGAGGTCAGATTGCATTGTGTTATAATCTCGGGTTTGTTAACCGCCTGAACAAGCTTCTGTGTCAATGGGACACTTCAGAACGCATATATGCACTTTTAAAGCCCCTGGAGATAACCTTTGACACTACGTCAGACAAAAGATTCAGCTTCAGTTGACAATGAAACATCCGCTCCAGGGTGAAGATGGGGTTGACTGACCGCTGCAGTATCTCTGAGGAGTGGAAACGAGTTCATAAACAAAGGAAGAAAACGGCGTTATCGCCGGACAGACGCCTCCCTCACCTCAATGAACCTCAGATCATAAAAGGAGGATGAATGCGGGACGAGGGCATTGAACTAGCGGGCGAGAGTCGCACACCTGTTCTCGCCGGGCTTTTTAAGTGCCTGAGGGGGCGACTGAATTTACGCCTCGGAAAGCAACGCCACGACGAGATCAGACAGCCGATCGAATAACGCTTTAGGGGTCGGAGATAACCTCGGCTCATCGGCTAGACACCTGTGGACAACTGGGATTATAAGAGCAACCTTTACGACTGGGCTGGAACAGATTTCTCACAAATGTTGAACATTTAGTATGTTTTGAAAAGACATTAAATGATTCACAGACTGTGAGCCGTTAAATTCACGGTTGCCAGCAAATTCATCTTTAACATCGACAGCTGCGTCACTAAACCCTACAGCAACATCTGATGTTTGCGTTTGATCCAGCGGTGAGGAGCACTACTGTTCTTTCACTATCAGATGTTCTGCCTTTTTGTAACATGAAAAGCAGATGAAGGGAACAGAGAAACAGGAAGGAATACACCCGGAGATACGAGAGACTGAGATAAAGACAGAAAGATTAGGAGACAAGGAATGAATGAATGAGAAGAATGGGAGAAAACAAAGCGAGAGCGAAGGCAACCATGCACACACACAAACAAACACACACACACGCACCGACTAAAGTAATGGCACTCACTTTTCTCTTTTCTCCAGAACATCTTTTCTCGGCCTGTAAAAAAAAAAACACAAACAGAGCGGGACATTACCTCACTAAACTTCTTTGTTTGGATGTAAACAACACACACAAACACACCAGTGGCCTGTATCACGAAGCGAGGTGAACAAACACTGAGTTGCAGAGTAAGATACGAGTTGACAAAACCAGACTAACCCAAACTGGTTTAGATCAGGTTCAGCTGTAGCACAACGCTTGGTCTAAACGTTCTCTGTCAACTCGGGTTTGATCCAGAGATTGTGAGGCGCGCGCACCTAAAAGTGTGACACGTGCAGCGAAACCTGCCAATCACATGGAAAGCGTCATCAGTTTGATTAGGCTATCATTATGAAAGAAATGTCATGAATTAAAAAACATTTACAAGGCCGGAATAAACACTACTGACTATATCGATGCAGAATCAATTGATTTCAATATTTTATATAGGTTTACAAAAAAACTAAAGGTAATATGTTCGCTTCATCATATATATTTAAGTTTGTTTTAATACGAATATAGTTATATTAATTTAAATGCTATGTTTAACATTAATTATCAACTGATATAATAATTATATGAATCTCTTATCAACTTTTTTTCATTTGGAGCGAGAGATACATGGGGAGTGGCTTCACTGCGTCAGATATGGGTCACTTTTCTCAGAGCTGACTGGTCCAGTTTTGGTTTGCGATCTCTAACCCAGAACAAAACCTGCTCCGGAGCAGGTTAGCCGTGTAGCCTAAGTCACCATGGCGACGAAACCCGCTCCAAACCAACCCACCTTCTTGAGCCGGAAAACTCAAGAGCATGCTCAAACTAAACGTGAACTTCACTTGGTAAAAAAACGAAATCGGTTTCGTGATACAGGCCACAGGTAAACATGTGCATGCGTGTTTATTACAGCGAGGATTCGTACCGACACTGGCATTCACTATGTTCTGCAAAACTCATTAAATAGTCGCCCTGATGGTGGAGTGGCCTGACCCTTTTGATCTGCAGAGAAATGCACAAAATTGAAACAGCAATACCTAGAAATTGAAAGGTGAGTTAACAGATTGGCATGTATATTGTGACAGAAAGGAAGTTTAGAGTTGGAGGGCTCTCTGACCTCGAGGGTAGTGTTGTAGGTGACGGTGGGGGTGCACTCCATCATCTCATCATTGCAGCACCCAGCGCAGCGGGTCAGGACCACGCAGGACGGGATAAAGATATGCTCGATGTCATCGGGATATTCCTGCTGAATTTCCACCAGCACTTCTCGAGGACGGCAGAGCGACCTGTTGTACACCTCCATAAATGGCACCACTGCAAATAAGACAACTGGTAAGTTTTTCAAATTAAAGTGCCATCATTTGTTTAGGATTATGTTTCCTTTGTTAATATTGGAGCCATTCCAGTGAATGATATTATGAGCTCAGAACAGATCGAACAACGTAGGCAGTTAACACTCAGATGTACGTGTTTAAAACTAACACATAATACATAATCTAATGTAGGCTACATCGAAACTACAGTGTCCGAGAAAAACATTCCGCGACCGTCCGCCAGATGGCGCTGTGTTCCGGAACTGCAGGCTCCATGTGTCAAACCTCTGGATAACCCAAACTCACCGTCATACGTCCTTCTGCCTCCCTCCTTGGGTATGTAGGCACTCTGTGGAAAAAGACACGACATATTAATCAGGATTCATATATTAAAACGCTATTTGTCATACATTCGGTTCAAACAAATGAGCCCTAACGGGTTTGACTAGTTATGAACCACGCAGCCAGGTTCAAGATGATGCAACAAATTACCTAATTTCATTTCAAATCCAAGGTTCAGCATAGAAGTGAATGCAGACAAGGTTAACCATCGCAATGAATCATTCCGTGTTTGTGGTTAAACATTGCTTCTTGCGTAATGTTTTCACTTCGGCGTTATGTCTGAACCCTCACAGTCCACATGGTCTCGTATACGTACAGGGGGCAGGGGCAAAACTTTGGGTATTTGGGGCCAAAAACAACACGCATCTCAGATGCTTCGTCACGGTTTAAAGCACGCGAATAGGCTCCGTGGAGAGCCTTTAGCTATTTACTAAAGATTTTTTAGTAACTCCATTAATGTCATTGTCATGAACTTGATTAGGCACGACATACGCCGCAAAGCTGCATAAGAAACCTTGTAACTTTTCCACTGATAGCCTACTTTTAAAACTTCCAGTCTGCTATGAGGTTGGGAGGACAGCGCCATGCTACTTTAAATCTTACAATAGGCCTATATGATCATTTCTGTGAAATAAATGTCTGATTTACAGCGATCTGATACGCTGGTGCCCGTGTGCGCAAACTGCAGCTGCGCCTTTAAAGCGCCATAATATCACCAAGGTGGCTATGATGGGGCCTTCACCAAAATCAACAACAAACTTACAAAAGCTTGGATGGACTTAAGCTGTTTGTGTGTTTCTCCACAGCTGTGCCTGTCTGTAGCTTTAAATTTGTCCAATGTGCTGTGGTCACATTTGCTTGTTCGGGTCGTTTTGGATAGCTTGGCCAAAACATGGTCAATGACCTCACAAGGAGAAAGCAAGGACGTCCAATATAGTTGCGCAGAGACATGCCAAATAACCTTATTTAAAAATCTCCCAACAAGGCTCCTTCTATCTCTCTCTTTCTCTAAATATAGAGATATAAAACTTACCTTGACAGCTGAAAAATACAGAAGCGTCACAATAAATAACTGGAGCACGCGGACAGCAAAGTTCATGATTGAATTTATAAGGCGAATAAATCTTTTTAAAATCCTATCGGACGATAGGCGCACTTTAGCAAACGCATTGGTAAAGGTCTCTGAAAGCAAGTTAGACATGAGTGGAACCTTCTTCAAGCGGTGTTCTGGTTATAGGGGCAACAAGAATCCCATGTTGGTCCCACAACACACATGCGGGCGAGACACCCGAGAGAGCAAACCCAAGCAAAAGCGTCTCTCAACTGTTGCCGATTATTTTCAGGATATCCAGAAAAATGAGAATCCAGGACGCAGGACCTCTCACATTGTTGAGAAGGAAGGCAATTTTCTCCCCCAAGGTTGTTACAATCCACATCACAAAAGTAATCCCATGCTTGGTTTGCGACCCGTCTCCAAGTTCGTTGGGTTCATTGGGAAAGAGCAGAAAGATCACTGCAAGATGGTGCAACTTTGAGCCTTGCCACTATACTGTATTGCTGGAACGTACAGTGATACCGATCGCAACACAAAGAAACAGGGGAGAAAGCGCGAGAGAGAATGCGTTATCCAAGCGCACGTCTAGTCCGGTGAATAAAGTGCGCTTTAATTCCGCTTCCTGTTGGATTTGACGACTCGGTTCTCAAGATCTTGCCTTTTAACGCACCGCTGTTATGAATGGTGGAGACGCCGTCGTTCCACGGTTTTAAGCGCGGCTTCGGCTGTGGGTCAGAGCTGCGAGTGAAGTCCGTGCGATTGGACGTGTAACCGCGGTGGGCGGGGCCATAGTGGTGTCAGCGTGGGCTATCGGACGGACGGATCGGACTTCGAGTGTTTCCGTTAAGTTCAATAGGCAAACCTTGATTATTGATCGCGCAAATTTTTAAAACGCGAGACGCGGGTCTCTCCTGTATTGCTTTCCGTGTGCAAACATAAACAGAGAAACAACTCATTTAGAAAAACAATAAAAACTCAATTTTATTATTTGGTATTTGTATGCATATTTTTATATATACAGGTCCAAAAGTAAGACACTACCAGTGCTTATTTATTTAAACAATGTAACTTTAAATAATTAACATTTCTAATCAGTCCGCCTAAAAACCACGGTTATACACTTCTACTATAATAAAACTAAGGGTGAAACCTTATGATCCACTATGCTAAAATTAAACAGAAACAATTAAATGTGTTCTATAAATTTTATTTACATATGTATAAATAATCGAATACATTTCATTTAGAATCATTAATAGTCATTGTTTGTTGATATTTATTTAATAATCTTTATGATCTGGTTTCTAATAAATAATGATGCGTTGTACGTGCAGAAACGTCGCGGTCTACAGTAGGCTATGTGCGTAAATCATACGCGTCACATGACAGCAGCGGGGCTATAACGCCTTTTTTGGGGCTTCTCGGTCATCCGCAAGGTTGCCTGGAAAGCAGAGAGAGTAGGTAACAGGCGTGAACACACGCGGGAGTGCGTGTGTGTCAATCGCCACGTACAGGTGTTCGTGTGTGTGTGCGCGCGCGCCAGCGTAGGAGAAGACCGGCTCACAGCGCGCGCTGCTCATGTGCGCCCGATCCGGCCAGCTGGCGCGAGATATTAATTTTCATAACATATACACTACCGTTTACAGTTTAGATTTACACGCCGACATTACTGTTTCCATAGTCACGTATTCAGGAGGGGATGTGAATATATTTTTCAAAAAGGAGTTTAAGGGGTAGATGACATGTTTATATTAGATTCATTATTATTACATTGTATAAGATATGAATCTATATTTGACATATATCATTTTAATATGTGTATTTTCATGCGCTGGCAAATAGCGGATAGGTGCAAAGTGGTAGTTCAACACGTACAGTGAATAAAGAAAAGTCTGGGGAGCTCATTACACTCATTCCTTAGACTTAATGACATGCTGTTAACAACACTAATATGCCATATTTATATAAATAATCCTAAATTGAATTTTGTGGAAGTTCTTCTCTGGTAGTTTTACTGTAAGTTGTATTGGCGCCATCTGCCTTTCACTACGTGTCTAACAGGTTTAGAGGATCTGGCTCTCCTGCAGTTTCAGAATCACACAGAGCTTTATTGCCAAGCATGTTTGCACACACAAGGAATTTTCTTTGGTAATTAAAGCTTCCAGTACACTCGCAAGCAAGACACATAATAAAAAAAACGAAAGAGAAAAATATAAAAACGAGATCAGAAATAAATGAATTCTTCACCAATAAGCACACGTCTTGACAAAACACGGCACAAGGGCGCCAGTGCTCTCGTCTCAACACACACTCAGATGAACACACACCTCAGTGAAGACTGTTTAGTCTGAGTGATGGAGGAACCCATTGGCGTAAGGTAAAGAGGGAGAAGATTTACTTCAATAAGACAGAAAGAAGAGAGATTTTGATATAGTTGAATAGAACGAGTTAAAATGAGAGGTGCTGATGTAAGATATAATGAGAAGAGACGTTTGTTGTTTGTTAGTGTTGTGCGTCAGAGTTTAATTGAAAAACAACAACAGACAGTTATGAACCGCGCTGCTGCCTCGCTAATACAGCAAACTCAGCAGAAATAAAGACAGGGCAAACCTAATGAAGTTTACACTCCTACTGCTGTTCCAGAAAGCTCCAGTACACAAATACAGACCCACACAGTGATGAAAAAACACCATACCATTTTCAATCTGTACAATGCAATAGTCACCACCTAGCTTTGCAGAAGCCTTGGGTTTAGATGTACGTTTTTTTCTTCATGAGATTTTAAAGTCCCCCTGTGATCAATAATTTTATCCCTTAAACTTTGACCATTAAAATGACATATTTAAACGTGTTTTCCCTGTGAAAATAATTTTTCCTGCATTAAAATAACTTGAAATGTAACTCTACACCTCAGCTTCATTAAGTATACGCAGATACATGAATATGCAAACTAGCTCCGCCTCCACTCATTCGCACTTGGCAGTTCCAGACACTGACAAAACTGAAAGTGAAACTGAGAGCTGACACAGCAGTGCAGTGATCGATTCAGACCGAATCTAAGCGCCATCTTTACATATTTAGGCCTCAAACTGAGTTGATGTGATTGGTTACAGGTTTATGACGTCATTAACTGGGCAGTTTCAAACCACATTAAACTGTCTTTGGTAAACTGCAATTTTATGGAGAAAATACTCAGCAATAATTTAAAATGATAAATTTGCACATGCATGGTTTGCCTTTAAGCACATTAAAATCACTACATAAACATATAAACAACATTTAAAAAAACCTGATTTTCACCACAGGGGGTCTTTAAAAAGTCTTAGATGTGTATGAAGCAAAACAGCTTTGAAATGATATCAATTACGAATTGACAAAAATCAAGAATACAAAAATGACAAGATATTGTACCGTATTACCTATCCCTTGTTCAATTAAGAATATTATTATCATCAAAATCAAATAAAAAAATGTAAAAAATCAAATCAAATAAAATGATGGTAAATATAAACTGACTATTGATCAATGTTTTTATTTCATTGCTTCATTGTTTATAATGGAGTATAAAAAGTGCATTTTAAGTTTATTGCTAAATATTCGGACTAATGTCTGCAAAACGTGACTATAGGTGTGGATTGTGGATGTCTAGATTTCGGTTTCCATGGTAACAGCAACTTCTAATCGGTAGCTGTCTTAAGGACTATGGGTAGTGTAGTTTTTCATGAGGATCTAATTTTTTTTTAAATCACATTACACAGACATGACTTATACTGGAAAGAGGCCTATGTTATTGCTAAGAGGTCATTGTAGATCTGTTTCAAAAGGTTTAAACGTTATTGTTAAAAATCTATATGACCATGGAGAAATAAATAGTATTTTTGTTCCCAAAGCCCTAATCTTGTGCTCCATGAAACTGTTTACTCCAAGTCACCAGTCCCAGTGCCTTAAACTCTTGACATCACAAGAAGAGTCTATTAGATTTCACTATCTCACACACAGGTATGGGGTTGAGTCGTGTGTGTATATTGCCGCTCACACGGGTCTGTTTTAAGAGGGGAATGAAGTGGCTCATGGCCAAGCCCAGATTAGACTCCATCTAAACGCCAGCACTAAGCTTCCAGTAAGAGCACAACTAAAATATCCAGAGAGGAAAGAAGGGAAAACTGCCATTTCTGTGAAATTATACCATTACAGCACCTTCAAGGAAGTCGAAAGAGGAAATGTTGGAAATACAGTATAAAATGGAGCCAACATTGTCAACCATGTAACCAAATGACAGATTCACTGAATGATGATAATACGTGTCTGTTGTATGCTATGCCCGCATACGTTTTCCACAAACCAAAGATCGTTTTCTGTGATAGATGACACCATGCCATAGATGTAGTCAAAAGAGCTTAACTTGTATTTAACTTGGTATATTTTCCTGATAAATCAAACACCT
Organism: Triplophysa rosa; assembly: GCF_024868665.1. Classification (NCBI taxonomy): domain Eukaryota; kingdom Metazoa; phylum Chordata; class Actinopteri; order Cypriniformes; family Nemacheilidae; genus Triplophysa; species Triplophysa rosa. The sequence goes on along the minus strand of NC_079913.1, from coordinate 2,295,614 downwards.
GAAAATAAACAGAAAGCGAGCGTTCATCACGAAACCCGCTCATGTGTTGCATCATTCTAGAGGGCGTTATATTAACCACATCTTTAGTACATTATACACTGTGATTAGTCAGTGACGCTGCATGTGTTAATCTTATTTCAATGATCTGAACGTGTCCAGGCAGTGAGAGGCCGTCCGAACAATAGGTTGCGTAAAGACATACTGTAATGATCATGACACACACAAACAGTAACAGGTATCCTGATAGTGTGGAGGAGATGGCGCTGTCTATGTGTTGATATTGATATATTCTGTCTGCAGGGGTGTTTAATAGCGGTATAGAGGTTATGTGTCATATTGAGTGCAAATATTTGCTTGAATAATCTTTAGATCATTATTTTCATTTGTAAAAGAAAGATTAAGGGTAGAGTTCATCTTACCGGTTTTCCAATATAGGGAGAGCTGGTCAAAATGACTGAAAATTGGATTTTGATTTAAACATAAAAGTTTCCTTGCTGTACATTGCGAATCCACATTTGTCATTTTTGTATCAGCTCTTTTATTTCGGTTGCTTTTCCACTCTTCTCTTTCCAAAAACTGCATGGACTGAAAATAGAAGGACTGATTTGACAGAATACTGGACAGACCTAAAGAAAGAAAAGACAGAGAAAAAGTAAAAAGACCACCAGACATTTATATACAGTGTTTGACAAAAACTAATGATATCAGAAATGGTTTCTTTAAGTGAAAGTATGCTACTATTTTTTAAAGGTCCAATGTGTAGTTTTTGTAGGATCTATTGACAGAATTGCAAAATCATATACATAACTATGTCTTCAGAGGTGTATAAAGATCTTACATAATGAAGCGTTATGTTTTTATTACCTTAGAATGAACTATTTCTATCTACATACAGAGCGGGTCCCCTTACATGGAATTCGCCATGTTGTTTCTACAGTAGCCCTCAAAGGACAAACTACTCTACAGAGCGTGTTTCATAAATACGTTGATGATATTTTAGTTCTGTGTCAGCCACCGTAGTGCTTCGAAAGGGAGGGGTGGAGTGAGCCGTTGGTTGCAATTTGCAACCTCACCACTAGATGCCGCTACATTTCATACAATGGACCTTTAAGTGGTCACACATTCAGTTTTGATTTTTGCTAAGAATAAATCACGCTGAAAAAAGTCCCATAGACGCACATTGATAAATGAAGAGTTAGGTCCGTAGTCCGAGAATGAAAATCTGTGATTTAAATTTTAAATCAAAACTATTTAAAAAAAAGTTTTAATTAAAAGTGAATTAAAAAAATGTAAAACAACAAAATGTTATGCATTCCACTGTACATGCACAGATGTGTTCATGCATACCAACTGTTTGCTATTGACAGATGCTGTCACCACCGTCTGATCTCGCTTTAGGTTACTGGATCTGCAGGAGTATTTCAGACGGGCGATGAGGAAACATGTCACTTCATCTGTCTTTTGAACTTCTGTGTGTTTGTCTGCACTGACCAGCACGTCCAGAGAAGGCCTGACAGATTTTTGGACGGGATACAAAGCAGATGAATGCAGTCATTAAACTTAAACGACCAATAAATCACTGCCAGTCCGCTGGCAGGGCGGTTGACCTCCGACCCCTCCAGCTGTGACAAGTGCGCTGCGGCCGTGTACCGCACGTCTACGTGACCTCGTTCAGCCTTTAGAAGCCTCACACTGCATGTACGTCAATGCTTTTTAGAAATCTGGCAAATAGTCACAACTCTCCCCTCAAGCTAAATATGTATTACTGTAAGACGAATGAGCATTCTTCTCATTTCACCACCTCGCTAACAGTAAAACATCTTTAAAAACACTGTCTACAAAAATGACAGATCAGCCCCTAAGTGTCTTTCTGCAGTTCCTGCGGCGTGGAACACCTGAATCACAGAAGACGACGTGCGAAATCGCATGTAAACTGTCTCCGCGTGTATTCTCAATCATGTGTAAATACATGACACATATCTTGGCTCTGCGTACGGTCATCAGACCATATGGTACATGAAAGGATCTTTATGGATATAGATGTTTGGAGAAAACTGGCAGGGGGTGAGCCTTCGAGCTCGCATCATCTTCTACAGTACAGATGGCACGGGTTTTCAATATGTAACTTTATTTAAACACCTTCAAAGGAAATGATCTCCATTCGGTGTCGTCCAACAGATGTCAGAATCCGGATCTTGAAAAAAATTTGCTCCAAATCTAAGGGTGTGGGAGGTTTGTAAGAATGGCTACGTGTCCACTGGCAGGTCGTAGTTGACACCCTCATGCGTTTAACGGGAACCTCTGTACACGTCTGGAGAAATGATGTAAGTTTCTTACATCAGATTTCCAGAGAACCCTTATGTGAGCACCACGAGTCACCAAAGCTACGCAAAGTTTCCCAGAATGCCAGATCAGTTTTAAGTTGGACAGTCTGGTGTACGGTAAAGAATCTGGCAGAGAACTTTGGGTGTAAATGACATGCTCTTATCTTACAGCGTGTGCTTTTAACAGAAACAGAAATTTACCGGGTAGGTTGAAGGCAAAAGTGAAAAGAAGCATATAATTTACTCAGACTGGGAACCACACACAAACACCAAAAAATGAGTAGACCCCCTGAATTCAGTAAAACTTAAAAAGAAAAAGTCTAAAATGTTTCGTTGAAAGTGCGTCCTTTCAATTACCGTACGCCAATAAGGGTTGTTTATGGTTAAGCTCACAAAAAATATTTTTTTTTAATCAGTCTCATCTTCATGTCATTACAAATCTGTATGACTTTCTTTTTCAGAACCAAAAAATGATATTTGGAAGAATGTTGATAACCACATTGGTCCCATTGACTTCCAATGCATGTGCACTAAACCACATTTCTCAAAATATCATCTTTTCTGTTTCACAGAAAATGTTATGAAATACATATGGGTGAATATAAATAATGACACTATTTTTATCTATGTCTGTTCATGAGCTTAAAAAAATCCTCTGCAATTTAATTGCAAAAAAATAACAATGAAGCCCAAAGAGACTTGCTGTAAAAACAGAATCACTCACCTGTGTCTGGTATCATTTTGCAACAAGTTTTGTTATTAAAATGTAAAATAATTAAAGTTTGAAACCATAGAGAGAAGAAATAGTGAGTCTTACTAGTTCTGATCAAGATTAGCACAATGTGGTCAAGTTATGATGTTATTTTCTTCCGCGTATATAGCTGGTCTGGTTCACGGCTGTCTGAGAGTGCTGGGCCTCATCATCTGAAAAAAGGACAGGATTCAAGGCTGGGATGACATGTCAAATGCCTGACTGACCAGACGCTTCCCAAAATGCTCACTCCTCTCTGCTCGACTGGAGATGCTCCTGACCTTTCACTTCCGACAAAGTGCTCAAGGTACCTTGAAGCAATAGAACCATAGATAAACATTAACGCGGTGGGTTGTTTTCTAATATGAGATGTTAAATGGAGGAGAGTCAAATCTCCTTGTTGACATGGATTTGAATTGAAAACCAAAGAACTTACACATTAATTCAGGAAGCCTATTTAAAAAAATAAAAATGATCATCCTGACCACAATGACATCAATTGCCAGTGGAAAAATATACGTCTGGTTCTTCCATCATGTGTATCATGTGTTAAATCGTGATCACACTAATATTACCACATTTATTCCAGTGTTGTGGGTCTCATCTAGCAGTCCTGGCAGACGGGTAATGACATGAGCTTACCTAAAAATAAAAATTCTATAATTATTTTCATTCACATTGTAAATCCATGAGCTGCATGCATTCTTACAAAAGAAGTTGATAATATTTTTTTCATACAGAGAAAGCATACAGTGACCAGTGAATAAAATAAAATAAATAATAAAATTCATGTTTTTGTTATATTAGTGGTTAAAATAATAAACTCCCAACACATCATTTTTTGTTCATACATACGAGATCATTCTTCTGATTTTAATGCGAGCAAATCTCTTTTTCTATTTAACAAACAAAGCAGTTTTCTCATAAACAAGTTTCTCACTTTTCTTTTTGTCCTGGCACTACAGTAAAGGCATTTTCAAAATGTTAAGACTTGGCGAGAAACAGATCATTATGATTCTCGTAAAAAGCCTTTACTTTTATAAAACGCTTACAATAACATGGTCAAACTGTAGCAGAAAACATCTGCGAATGCCAAAGTCTTTATAAAATATGCTTGTTTAAAGGTGGTGACTGTGCGATTAGTTTAGCTCCTTAAGGGCATCTTTCACTGTAGAATCAGTGTTGTTATAATTTAAGAGATTTTGTTTTCAGCCTGCAGCCATACAGATCAAGAAAACATCATATGTTTGATGGGAAGGTGGGGCTTTGAAGCAATTCTCCGTTTTAAAGTTTTTGATTTTGTTTCATTGCATGGGTGTGCGAGAGAAAGATCACGGCCTCTACCTCACAGCAAATATCTGGTTTCACGGGCCAATTTGACCCGTGTGTGTGCGTACAGCGCTTCTGTCCCCACCGCACCAGAGCGGCAGTGAAAGCAAAGACCCCCAGAGGCAAATCCTTCGCTATAATGACAGATCTCTTTACGAGGTGAAACTTCATGCTAGGTGGCCCGTCATCACGCTGATGGCTTTCTCGTCTTTCTCAGCCGAGCGCTCGCAGCAGGACCGCACGCTCATCTCGTGTTGACTCAAACCAAAGCATTGTCGTTGTGATCTAACCTTTTGTGAAAGACAACCAAGATATTTAATGATATTTAATGATAGTCTTGAGGAAACAAATAAAAAGCTGTGAAGTCCGACTTTCCAGACAAACACTTTTAGAGAAGCAGACCACAGACAAAGAGGGTTTGGAAAGGAAAGGCTATATCTTGGATGAGGGTTTGGCTTTTCTCTAGCCAAATATTATCGAGGCAGAAATTACGAAATCAAGCAGAGGATCAGGGCTAAACTCTGCGTGTGTTAGTGTTCGCTGGGATGAAGGCCAAAGAAAGCACCGTTACTTTCTCACCGATCATCTTAACACCGGGCGAATTACAGCAGTTTTAGAAACACTGTTATGAGTTCCAGAATCTACTTGGCTTCGGTACTGAATGAGGTTCTTATGAGCCGATTAATGATGGAGTGAAAATCTCCATGCCCTCTCCTGCTCCTTTGGGAGATGTAGTTTTAATAGTCGTGTTTGTAGTTTAATTGAAACGTGTCTTCGATGAGAGTCTTCACAATCATCTCTTCAGTACTTTCGATCTCTGTCTTTATCACTTCTTCTTCAAAGTCTTCTTGCTTTCAGAACTCGTTTATTGTAAATGTGTGTAACAGCTTGTTCACTCATTTAATCCAACAGAGTTTCACATTACTTTTACACAACTTTATTGAAAAACACAATTGTTTTTTATGAAAATGCCACCAAAACATCACCAGTCACAGTGCTTACCACATCTGGAGGGTGTTGAGGTTAAGCCCTGTTGGGGAACATGTTAGATTTACCATAGAAGCTGTTTGGTAATAGTTTGAGTACTCAATTTAAGGATTGCCCAACATTACTCATACTGGCTTTTAATGATCTACTACTATCCAAAAATACTTGCAGAGTCAAGTTACAGAGCTACAACATCTACAGTACCCACATGAGGTCATCGGTCCATGAGTCAAAGAGAAATCAAGACCCTAATTCATTATGAATCTCTAACCTGTTGTAAATAGATGTCTGTCGGACAGCTGATCGTCTCAGTCATAGTACGGGACCAACGGAAGAAGCCAAAGAGGTTCAGTAGTGGGATGGGCACGAACAGCGAAGAGCTCATCCCGCTTTTCACACTGAAATTAGAGAATACTCTAGAGCCGCTGATCGAGAATCAGATTTCTACGACCCACATCTGTCAGACAAGCAAAGCTTAAACTGATCACAGGAAGGAATTTTGACTTTATGGGAAACAGAATAGAGGCACAAAGACTTGATGTGCCCACAACAAGACAATCAAACATGTCAAACAATGCAAACACACACAGACTGTGATGGAGAAGTCTCTTAATGTCCGTCCTTGTGGGACGCTCTGTGTGTAAGGAGGAGGACAGATGAGCTCACATAGACGGAGTCCAGGAGAGAGAGAGGATTGGAGAGAGTCCAGGATTTGGAGTCAGATATACTGTACCACAGTTCTGCCTGAATGCAGCATCAATGCTCTCATTTAACTCACTGACTCTCTTCACTTTCTCATTTTACTGATGTTTTTTTCTTTGTCTCTATCATTGCTCTGTCTCCAGGCTTGCAGACTTGCCTTTTCATTTTCCACTTTCTTCAAGCCAAATGAAAAAATAATTCTTGTTAGGAGATAGGAGACAAGGGTAAGAAGCAGGAGATTCCCTCATGTTGTTCAAAACCCGTATGACTTTTTTTGTGGAACACAAATGTCTCAGAAAATGTCTTCTTGCAATGGATGTCAATAGGAGCCCATGTTGTTTGGTAACCAATGTTATTCAAAATATCTTGCTTTGTGTTCTGCAGAAGAAAGTAAGTCATATAAATGAATGAGTAAATGATACAATTTTTCTTTTTTGAGTAATAAATTCCTTTTGAAACAGGCTTGGTCTTGTAGCGAGGGGGATTTTAATGACCCATACAACATACGGATGTTTTAGATCAGATGGTTTCAACCACCACAAAGATCACTGTTGTTAGACGGTTAGTAAGTGAGGTGAGCCGTGACCACAAATATGCCACCACACACACACAAATACACAAAAACAGACTTCCGTCTAACATCATCACTGCATGTGTGAAATAGCAGAGCATTGAGAAATACCCCAAGCTTTCCTTTTAGACAAATCCTTCATATCAGAATCAAGTAGAAATCTAATTGATACATTCACCAGACTCTGGAAATTAAAAAAAAAACAGCCGGCTTGAAACAGCAGTACAATCTTGTGGCTATGCTTGCGAAAAAAGTATTTATTTTAATGTTTACTGCATTTTGCATTGTGAAATGCAATAAAAAAGGAAATGCAGTAACCACATTTTCCTGTTGGAAAAGTCAGTTTCCTATAATAATACATATTGTTGTGCATACAACTGTGGTCATTGTGACCGAAGTGTACAGACTTGTGTAAGAGGCTGTGTCTGTAAGAGTTTTAAAAAAGAACTGTTGGCCATATCCCCGCAGTGGTAAAGACAATTCCCCCACGGTCACGCTTATGTTTGTTTAGAAAGCAAAAGTGCCTACACTTGTTTAGGAGGGGAAAAAATGCATCCTCCTACAACCATAACTGGAAGTGGTTGTGGACACCATACTCAAACGCCATGCCAGCTGACGCGCCACAGACAGACTGGCACAACTGCACCAAATCTGTGCCGCCAGAGTTTCATGCGCTTGACACGTTTAAAAGGCCGTTGTCTTGCAATGCTGAAAGCATCTCACACACGTTGACAATACTGGTTTTCCTACACTGGGCCAAACAAAACAATTCAATGTGAAAAATAGCAGACTCAATGGGAGTGAAATAGTGGAGATCATGTGATCTTTTGGCTATTGAGTCACTGTTAATGGGAATGCACATTTACGGGATGTGTGTGTGTGTGTGTGCGTGTGTGCGTGTGTGTGTGTGTGTGTGTGTGTGTGTGAGAGAGAGAGAGAGAGAGAGAGAGAGAGAGAGAGAGAGAGAGAGAGACAGCATGAGTCTTGAGACGGGTGAGCATCAGGGCGGCTCTCACTGTTGCACTCCCTCTTGCTCTCCACTTGTTGTGTTTTTCCTTCCAGAAACATCTTCTACACATAATGTCCTGATGAACATGTGGTTTCTTTACACATGAAGTGACTCCTCTCACTGTGTTGTTGAGTTCACAGCATTGAATCTGAGGGTTGTGTGGAATGCAGAAAGACTTTCAGTTTATGATAAGAGCATATGAGCACTTTACACTGTCCAGACAACTTCATGAATTACAAATTTCCAAAACAGTTAAACACAAATAAACCCCGTAATATATCAAACATAGCTCCTCTTATAGGAAATATCACTTTATTTTCTGTATACGGAACACACAGACGCAGGAAGTGTGAAACAGGCCTTCCCCATTTGACACTCCTGCACTGTAGAAATGAAAGGAAGACACAAGGGCTCTTGTGAATGGGCACATTCTCGCACACAGAGACACTTCTCAAGTTATGAATGGCACGGAGCGGACGGACCGACAATTAATAGGCACAATGCCAGAGTTTGGGAAAACCTGGAAAGAGATAAGGCGTGGGGGAGAGGAAGTCGATCGCTACTGAAGCCGACATTCTCACTCTCTCATCCAAACACAGCTGACTGCACTAATCCAGAGGAGAATATAAAAGTGTTCACGGAGTTTAGAGAAAATGAAGAGGACAGACACGAGAAGGAGAGCATTAGGGATAAAAACGGCTTTGAATTAGGATTATTGCGAAGGAGTAAAAACTAAGTTGAATGACAGCAATTACATAACATCAGCCGATATATGATAACAAAGTAAAGTTTTGTGCTAGTTCTGAAAAAAAATCATTGTCTTATTAAACTATTCGTTACCGTATTTTTGATCATTTACTCACCCTCCTGTCCGAACCTGACTTTCTTTCTTCTGCAGAACACAAAAGAGGATATTACTCAAAATCGTTGTGCTGTTTACCACATGACTGTAGGGTCTGACAACTGTCTGGTTGCCCGGGGCAACAGGCGGACCCTGGTTCTGGGTCAGGAGCACATTTGCAAATGAAAGCTGCTGTGACACACACCGCTGCACTGATTTGTGTGTTTACATTATAGACAAAACATTCATTTAAGCAAACGCTTCAAAGCTGCAAGGGTGGTGACGGCAAAGAGTAAACTTGTTGATATAATATTTCATTTTTTATATAAATATTGATATGAAATCCGACTTTGTTAACAAGAATAATTCTACTGCGCGTGCAGTTAAAAATATAAATCAATCTTTTATCAAAACTTAACACTCTTATTCTGAAACAACTTCTGGCTGGACGGACATCACTAAGCCCTTTTTTTTACCCCATGCCTTAAATCACCTGCCATACTGAGACCACGTTTCAGAATGCAATAAATGTATTTTCCCCATATTATATTTTTTTATCATAAACATTGTAGATGTATAATCTATATATATGACTTTAAACAGAGCGTTTTATAAGAATTTATGACATAACAAGATCCGCATTTTTTTCACGGACTGAGGAAATTTTGTGATTAAAAAATGCTCAACAAAGCTGAAAGTACACTGTTATTGCCAGCTGAAAGTAATATCATTCTACCCAAAATTAAAAATAATCAAGAATGAGAGTAAAACTCGAACAAATCTGAAGGAAATATGCACCATCGTCTGCACGATATGTGGTTTCGTGCAGACGTAACAGTAGACAACTGCATGAAAAACAACACGGCTGGCTGAACAAGAAGGGAAAAGATGAAGATCTCGACCACATCAAACTTGACTGTAAACCGAACCTGAGAGCGAGTGTGGGATAAAGATACACGTAACAGGACGTGATCGGAGATAAAACTGGAAAAGTGCTGAGATGACTCGAGTGTGTGGTTAAGTATTAGTGCAGGGGTAAATGGAGCTGTGTGTGTATGTGTATTGAAGGGTGAGCAGTGCTGACCCCTGTCTAAATCACCCGGTTAAGCAGGCGGAGGGGAAACGGACCCTTCAAGTCATTTATTGTAATTATAAACACACATAAACATACACACACACACACAGCACAACACAACACAAACTAACATACTTTATCTCAGGATATCTAATACATCTGCAGATTTTATCATGGTGCATCATTCTTTGTCACGTGTGCTGGTCTAAACATGGTACTGTTCCCTGCACGTCCTTATCTCCCCTTGAGGTTTGATGGAGTATGTCTTTGATGGAGTATGACCATCTATTCAGCTACTGCAAAGTCAACCGTAAGCTGAACTTTAGCATGATACACAGCTATACGGTCTGATAAAGCAAACAGATCGGCTTGCCTTTGTGATAAATGGCCTCTTGCTCATGCTGAAATATGGAATGGACCGTGATTCACGTCAGCGTGTTCGGATGCAGGAAATGACATCCCAATACTTTCCCGCTCTTTCCCCCTGAGCTCTCTTTGTCAGTCTGTTGTTCATCTAAAAACACAATACACACACAAATGCAAGAGAAAAACACTGTGTGGGAACTTAAAAGCCGATGCTGTCTGCATAACCGAATTGCTGCTGATTTAGTGGCCATCTTTAACCCATCTCCCTTTTTGTCTTTTCCTCCCCGGTGTTTGACCTTCGGCATCCTCTCCATCCGTTCCGGCCTTGACTTTTCTCTCCCCCACAACTCTCTGCTGGTCTCCTGACACCCCCGTCCCCCCCACCCCAATGGCATCAAACTCGGTCGACCTGCAGTTCATTTACGGCACTTAGAAAGTTCATTAACTTTAGACACCATCATCACTCTTATTTCCCCTCTCTCCCATTCTCGCTTCCTTCGAGTCGGTAACCACTGCTATGGGGACATTAAAATCTACGTAAGGTTTGTGCATCGGGTCTTTAAAATGCCCATTATTTCACAACAAAATGATCTATTGCGTAAGATTAGATATAACCAACGTCTTAAAGATGATTGCATGATGCGTGATTTGGGCGCATTTCCACAATGCCCTTGTAATGCTGTAAAATAATTGAAATACAATATTAACTTAGACATATTAGTTCAACTAATACTATTATGATCTATACTTTACAAAATTGCAATGCAATTAAATATGTAAAACAATCTATGTAGGCTATTCTGAAATCATAATACAAATATTTTGTCTTGCATTATTATCTTAATGATAAAGAATATGCTATTACTTTCTTTGATGAGTATTTGACTACATAAAGCTAGTGTAAAAAAAATCTAATTCATACTGTCAGCAACATCCCGCTCTCGCTATAAACCCTCTCACCCGATGTCATCTGTTTTCCGGTCCATTCCTCTCTTTTTCACTCCGTTTTGTCTTTCCCTCCCCTCCATTCCCTGGTTTCTCAAATATAGCTCGCTGGTTTCTTTGGCCCACTGCTTTAGCTTCGCTTGTTTGCACAAGTTTTAAATATAAAGTGTAAACAGCCAAGCCATGACAAAGGTATCAGAATAAACAAACAAAAAAGACAGACTGGATGAGACCAGTCAGTGCAGACTGTATTTTTAGGGCTCATAATGAAATAATGTGCACCGATGAGACAGAAAGAGAAAAAGTGAAGCAGAACATGCTTTCCTGTTCCGAGCAGATGGCTCGTTTATCAATTCCTGACCGTCCATCTTTTCTGTGACTAGATTCTGGAAGAGTTTTGTCCCCTTCCCTTTCCTTTGAAGCTGGGTAAAATATGGACACACAAACCCAACCATGATGGGTTAAACCTATGTGAACAACCTGGTTCACTGCAAAGAAATGTTCAAAATAAATGTATGCCTACGATCTACATGCAGGGTTTTTCAACACATGGTTTGGTCATATATAAACAAACCCATCCGCTGATTTAAATAAGAGAAAATGTCCCTATTTGACTCAAGCATGGGGTGACACTGCAAAAAAATGAATATCTTACTAAGCAGTTTTGTCTTGTTTTCTAGTACACATATCTAAAAATTCTTAAATCAAGATACATTTACTTCACAAGGAGAGTGGCCTAGGATATTTTGTCTAGTTATATGAAAGAAAACACAAGAATTAAGTAAGTTTATGTAAAAAACAAGAGATGTAGAAAACAGAAGGGGTAAGAAATGAGTTACTTAAGAAAAAGGTTTGTTTTAAACAAATGTGCCTGTTTATACTTTCTTTCATAAAATATCGTAGGTCACTTACTCTTTAGCAGTGTTTCAACCCATGCTTGGGTCAAACATAAACATTTTGTCTGTATATAAAAAATGAAAATAATAATATGCATAGGCATATGAAGTACATTAATTTTTAAGTGTTTCCCAAGGTTTTGCTCAAGCATTTACCATTGGCTTTCCCCTGGGGGCAGTTTTTATACAGGCACTTGTGCTTCATGAAAAATAAATAGAATTGACTCGATCCCAAGGTTTTAATGCCCATTTCACATTAAGGGCCCTATCTCTCCTATATTACATCTGTTGTGTAGAAAAACCATGTCAGATCAAGGCTAAATCTACGTTGGTTTGTTTATGCTGAACTTTTGGGTTGTTTTAGGATTAGATTGCATTGCAATGGCACATTTACCATCAGGATTACCAGAACAATTTGTTCTCTACATTGAACCATGAAAGACAAACACACATATATGTGGTATACATGCACACGGAAACACGCACACACTTCTCCATCACATCTAACATCCCACGCAGTGCTCGCTCTCGGAGCACCGGAGAGTCAGAGGTGATCACCCATCTGGGCTACATGTCCATCATGACCCGAATCTTCATTTCCTCCATAGCAGGGGGTTCACGGACTACTTTCTCTCTGATCTGGAGATTCTGACCTCTCTTATTTCACAGCCTCTCTGTCCCCTTACACTTCCCTTTGGAGGACGTTCAGCAGAACATTTCGCCCCCAGCGCATATTAAGAGATCTGCATCCCAGCAACCGTGAGGAGCTGTAAATAGCGAGTGGGGGTCACGACCTCTCTTTCCTTTCTTCCCTCTGTAAACATTTACTTTTCCAGTCTATATGTTTGGAAAGAGTCTTTTGTATTCGTACTGTCCCTCGTTTCTCCCCTCTTTCTGCTTGCTTTTCGTTGTCCAATCTTCAGCGCAATACCCTGCCTGTGCAACTCATCCCACCCCAACGCTCTCTGCTTCTGTTCCTCACCGTCTGGATTGGACCTTTCACGGGACGTGGGCAGACTTTTGATGAGAGGGGATGTTTGTAATTGTGCGCAGTCATGACACTGTTGTGCAGGAGGTCCCAGACGTATGATTTCAAGAGAGAAAGACCCTTTCATGACGCCGTTCGATGGCGACATCGTGCGAAAGTCATAGAAATACATTTCCCTAATCCTGGCATAGTACTGTATGTATAGATAAATAAAAAGAACAATTACATTAAAGTAACAATTAAACATGCAAAAATGTCCACATTTACACATTTTAACAAAATATCTACAAGTTAAAAACGCCTAAAATTAAAGATTACTTTACATTTTCATTACGTGGGTTGAAGTCAAATAAAGACTGACATTACATTTCATTATAAATCATTATTATGAGCTTACCGGGTCAAAAAAGAGACGGTTTTAAAGAATTATTTTTGTATGCATTTAGTCAGTAACTGATTTTTGTTTATTTTAAATCGGATTGCAGCTTCGGGTTGACAAATGTCTATGACAAATGGCTGCAAAAGTCAATTAATCTGGACTATAATCACACTTACGATGATTAAGGTCATTTCCGACTCAAAATAAAGTTGACTTAATAGATGGCGATCTAACTCAGCACAGGCTGGTCTGTATCTGCTTCTGGACCCGGTGATGTCAGATCACTGGAAAGAGGCCACATTAGGTTAAATTGTGGCCATAATGAGTTTAGAATAATGACTTTAATCTGTTGTTCAATGTGTGACTGATGGATTTATGCTGTTAAATGCAAACAACATCACAGGCCTCTTTCAACACACACACACTCACACAGTTCATTCATCCATTACCGTGAAATTATATGTGTAATTACCATGACTAAGACTCCAGGAAGTCCTACTTGTTAGTGAGGAAAAATAACAAGAAACCACATCCAAACAAACCTTAATTAGATATGCATGACATTTACATGACATTACGCTAAGTATATCAGAACAGGAAGCTCAAAAGGATCACATGAAGAGAATCCCCTCCACCTGCATTCGTCAGAGATAACTTCATAACGCTTGCAACATCAGCTTCTCTCCTCACTGAGGAAACACAGAGACGTCAAAGTTTCAAAGAACGTGTGGCAGGTCACTGAATGAGCAGTATCTCGTGTCATGTCTTGCACGTATGTGTGCGCGTTGTGGTTTCCAAAATGAGGAACTTTTGTTTAATCCAGAAACCCTGTTGTCCAAAGCAGCGAGGGTTCAAACTAAAACAAGGACTGCATCTTCAATCTACACGTCTCAGACGTCAGGAAGACAAAACTAAAACAAGTCATGTTTTCAACTTTTGTTTGTTCATTTTTGTTTGTTTGTTTATTTATAAGGGACAGTACTCGTTAATCAACAGTACAATACTGTAAATAAATCAGAGTTAGCCGGTGGGCTAATTTTCATTTAAACTTGAAAATACTGTGACACGCCGAGGGCCAACATATGCATGTGCGGCTTCCTTGAATATACAAGTTATACTGGAAAAATACTCATCCTAATGATCATCAGAAGACATGGATAAAAAAACAAAGGTGGTTGGGACATAAAAAGGAATGAGAGAAGAGAAGGTGGTTGTACTTTCATTCCTCTCTAGGTTAATTACTATGGTGAAAGATGAATTACCCAGTAAGCTGCTCCCAGCTATACTCTACAAGATGTGTTCTTTCTTTTAGTAAAAGAGTGTGTACAAGCAATCAATGGCCGCATATAGAGAACCATATACACCCTAGAAAAGAGTGCATAAAGAACACCACATACACCTCAGAAAACCATATACACAGTATATAGAGATACTATACACTTCAAAGAAGAGTATACACTTTTAAAGAACAGTAAAAAGAGATTTGAGAACCATGTACAGTACACCCTTTAGAGAAGAGTATACAGCACCATACATGACCTAGGTCAGTGTATGTCAGTATATAGAGATCCAGGTACACCCTAGATAGCAGCAAACCCTCTATAAAGCAACATAGAGATTAAAAAACATACACACACTATAGAGAAGAGTATATATAGAACCATATACGACTACGTTCATATATAAACAAAAAACACTGCATAGGTCAGTATATGTCAGTATGGAGAGAACCCTATACACCCTAGATAGCAGTGTACCCTCTAGAAAACTGTATACAGGGCACCATATAGACTCTAGAAACTACACAAGAAAACATGATAGAGAGATTAAAGAACCATATACACAGTTCAATTGAGGACTACATACATTCTAGAACAGTATAAACTGTATAGGTCACTAAATATGGAACCATATACACCTTAGAAAACAGTATACCGTCTAAAGAACAGTACACTGTAAAACTTTGCTGTAATTTCGCAGCAGGTTTGCCAGTAACTTACTGTAGATTTAATGTAAAATTTTGTTTTAAGCATACACTTACCTAGTTTATATATTTTTCTTTTATAAAACAAGACTAAATATCTTGGGTCACTTTTCTTGTCATGTAAATGTATCGCAAGTTTTCAATATTTTTTACAGAAAACAAGAGAAAAACGCTTAGGAAGAATGTCATTTTTTGCAGCGTTGCTGCGCTAATGCCAGTCTCTTCCTGCTCATTTTGAATCTCAAAAGTCAAAGTGTTTTCATTTTGATTAAAGGAATTGAAAACAGTACTAATTGGAAAGTATATTAAGTAGTAATTAAATCTACAGTAAGTTACAGGCAAACTTGCTGCAAAACTACAGCAAAGTTTTACAGTGTAGGCTATATAGAAAACAGTAAAGCTTTGTGTTTATAATGCATGCCAACTTGTTTTAAATGTGCAGTTTTGTTCATCTACTACTATTCATTTGTTAAGATATAACATATTTTTAAGTTTATCGTAATACTTGATGCACCTTTAACATAAAAATGTAAAATGTGAACATTCTTTCTGAGCTGGTCATCGCTCAGCTGCGGTCTTGTTTGGGTTTTGGCTGAGTTATAGTTTAGGGTGGGTGAAATATACAAACTGATAAAACCAAACAGCATTGAACACAAGACTCGGACGATTCTGAGTGAGAGTTCGTATCTGCAGATGCGTTCGAGTGACGTCTATCTGCCTGTTCTTTGTACTCACGGCCACCCGGTCTCTTCTTTGACGTGTGAGGTTATTGTGATAAAAAAGACGTGATAAACGCGCAAAAGGACATAGAACACAAGGCAGAGCGGGTGAACGGGTGTAAAAAGCTTTCATCTCTCTGTGTGTGGATCAAAGCAGAGTGCTGCTTTAGGATTCACCTCTTTAGGTGGATTAGAGACCAATAATTTGCATCTGTCCATCTGCTTATGGCACATTAAGCAAGGTGGTCTGGACAGTACCCGGCAGTGCACCTTAAATCACCGATCTGTGTGTGTGAGAACAAGAAGATTTCAAGAACCTTAAGTATGCTTGTCCGATAAATGAGTAAAAGCATTACAGATGAAAAGCACAAAGGCCTTTACTTGACCTTTGAATACGGGTGCGTGTGTTCGGGCCGCTACAGGCGCAAAGCTTGGCCGGCCTGGCAAACGAATCGTGCACAAATTGGTTTGCCTGTTTGGCACTGAAGTGTGTGTTTATGTTTGCAAGTATGTTTGAGCCTCTCTAAGGTCACTGTTTGCGTGTGGATTTGTATCTTTGGTGGAGAGGTTTGGCACGAGCTCTCCGTCTACTGTTTGGAGGTATACAGCAAGTGTGAGTAGATGCTATTTCTGCCGTCTGACCAACACCGGTGGGCTCTGGCAACATCATTCTTGCGTGCTCCATTACAAAACAGCATTGGCACGGTTTGTGTGTGGGTAAATGACAGAAAGAGAGAAAGCGAATGTTTTTGTCTACGTGTGGTATACCGTGTCTTACCTATGTGTGTGCAGGTGGCTTGAGAGGAAGACAGCTGTTTCTATTTCAGACCTCGACCCTAAGGCCTATCATGGAAAACAGGGGACGAAAGAGAGAGAGAGACAAAAAGAGAGAGTGAGAGATGGCAGTAATAAACAAAGCAGTCTTAACCATATGCACGAACAAACCCAGTAACACATGTAGTTGTATCAATATGAACTTATCAAGAGCCCTATGATTTCCCGATGCGGAAAACACGGACGGTATTGTGGAATCCAGGCATAAAAACAGAATTTGCTGTATAACACGGAATGGCACGGAATCTAATCCAGACCTATCCTAACCTATCCACAATAGGTTTTTTAATACAGTTTATAAGTGAACACTACAGTTTACTGAAATATTTTTTCCTGCGGGCAAATATCTTACTTACTATTGTACAGTAAATTACATGAAAACACGGAATCCAGAAAAATAGAAACGGAAAAAAACTGAATTTGGGAAAAAAAACAGATTTCATAGGGCCCTACTTATCCTCATTGGACTAGTAGCTAATGTTACTGAAAAACTACGAATGAAACGCTTATTTTATTAGTAAAAATAAAATACTAGGATTTTAGGATCAGGTACCGATGCAAACCCTTTTCACAACCACCTAATGCAACACAGTATCAGCCTTATAAGTTTCACATATACGCTAAAAACAAACATGACCCAAACCACCAGTGATCAATCTTGGTTAAGAAATGACTCGTAGTGTGCTGCCGGACAAACTCTTTCATCTAGTCTTTTATGTACGTATTTGTTTCCTCAAAATCAGCAGTCATTTAGTTCTTTGTGACAAGATGTGGTCAGATAAGTATAATTCACCTGTGGCCAGATTCTGCGTCACCCTCCGACGTTAACAGGTAACACTAGTTGCATTCATGTGAGCAAATCACCAAAACAGGAAGTCCATGTTGCATTTATCACCGCAACAGTGCTGGGCAGGATGATAATGGGGGTGTCAGGCCTCTACAGACAGAGAAACGACCTGATTAGTGAAGTATAAGAGTCTCAGAGGAGCCATTATCCACAAATAAATGCGAAGATGTCGATGGATGCGTCATATTTCAATGGTGCACCATGTAGAGACTAAAGTTCTCGTTTTGAAAGGCGATAGGTGAAGGGAAACTGAACGACCCAGAGGAAACACCTTCAGGCATAACCAGAGCCAGATGTAAGGGTCGACCGTCAACCAAAAACAACGAAGGTGGGAAGGAGAACCATGACAGCAGAGAATGTGTAGAATTCACACGTTTAATAATTTACTGTGATACACTCCTGTGATTTTTCCTGAACCGAAACCGAACTGATGTCAGTCCTTCTCGGTTTGATCAGGTTGAGAACGATCCTCATGTGTCTTCATTCTACAGGGAGTGGGCCCGAAAGACATGCAACGATGAAGAGACCAGCTGACCCCGCTTCTCTTTGCTTTGTATGTCTCTCTCAGACACTCCTCACAAAACAAACCGCCTGTCCCTAAGCGACACAAGTCAAAAGCCGAGACAAGTTGAAAAAACCCTCTGGCCAAAGAAGGAATAATGGAGCATTGTCCTGCTTTTAAAACAAAACGGTGACAACAGCTTGCTCTCAGCTTCGGTCTTTAGTTACGCTCCTAAAAAGAAAGGTGCTTGAAAGGTTCTTCACAGCCATGCCATGGAAGAACCATCTTTGGTTCCACAAAGAACCATCTCTTTCTTACCTTTTTATAATCTGAAAAACTTTTTCACCTCAAAGAACTTTTTGTGAAAGATGTTAAAGGTTCTTTATGGAACCAAAAGGTCCTTCTATGGCATCGAAGAACCTTTTGAAGCACCTTTCTTTTTAAGAGTGTATATACTGTCCATAACATGCACTATACAGTATGCAGTAGATGTTTTATTATCACTAAAACACTAGCAAAAGGACACTTAGGTTTCCAAAAGC
Source organism: Triplophysa rosa (assembly GCF_024868665.1). NCBI lineage: Eukaryota > Metazoa > Chordata > Actinopteri > Cypriniformes > Nemacheilidae > Triplophysa > Triplophysa rosa. The sequence continues at coordinate 2,277,023 of NC_079913.1, read as the reverse complement.
CTTCCGTCTGTTTTCTGTTCAAGTAGAAATCAAGTATGACATTTTTGTCAACAAAACCATGACATTACATCAAAGACATCAATTATGACAAATAAAAAAACATTTAATATACACACGTTAAATTCAAGTAGACAATTACCCATTTTTATTTATTTAAATATGCCTAACATGGGACAGGACTGATATGTATAAAATAGCCATGAAAAAGCCATTCACACAGTGTATTAATGCAACGTACACAATTCTGTCCAGAAAAAATATGATGGAATGTGGGAGAGGATACTCTAGGGGCAGTTAGGGATGCAGTCCGAAACAGGCATTTTTTACAAAGATGAGATATTACCAAAAGTGACTTCTTTTCACGTGACCAGAGGAATACTCTAAAGGAAGGGTAATTGAAATTCCAGTCTAGGTTTTTTAAGCTTCTTAGCAATATCTGGAGCGCTTCCACGATGTTCCACTGCCAGGATACTAAGATTACAGGCCTTCACAGAGCCTCCAGCTAGACATTCCTAACGGGGAGACCTGAGAGAACAGAGGCCTCGTTTTCCAGACCCAGTCGTGCACACCAAAGAACAAGTCCACTTCCCAAAGACATTACAAGCAGAAACTTACTGTATGAAATGACCGGACCCGAGGTCATTCCGTACATGAGACAGCTCAGCTTCTTTCTATGTAAGAAGTAAGGTAATATGTTTAAAAATGTCCCCTTGCAGTTGAACGTGCAGCATCTAATGATATATATTTGAGACAGGGTCACAACCCTGCAACTTAAGAACCCGCAGAAAGGAAAATGTGTTCGCTGATAGAATCTTGAGGTTACCTAAAGTGAATATACAGTATGTGATAAAGACCTATTGGGTTGACAGTCTGTGATTGGAAAGTCATGTGAATCCATTCTGGCACGGCTCGCAGCAACATCGTGGGATTCATCACATCTGCAAAGAATCAAATGGATATGAAAACCAATTGGGTTCAATCAGAACTCTTGTAGAAGCTGTGGCTTTCACAGGGCTTCCCGAAGTCAGGAACTTGTCTTCTCAGATTAATCTTTCAATGACACTCTTCAGTGTTGAATTAAATATACTGTTCACCAAAGGTTATTCCAGATTAACCACAGAATATGATACACCCCTGTGGATACAGAGTCACAAAGAAATTAGCGTTTGGACAATCAGAGCAAGCTAATTTGGAGACATTAGGTTTGTGCACTAAGAGAAGACAATACAGTCCCCAAAACAGCTGGTGGGAATTTGGACTCCCACAAGCAAATTAAGTGAAATGAAAAAACTTCCAAGAATACCCAGTGCAACAGAAGTCCATATTTGCAGTATTTAGTGATTATGTGAAACAGCATTAAATACAATAGAATGTTCATAAAAGCTGCATTTTTTCTGGAAGCATCTGGATGTGCTTTTAAGGTTGCCAAAATGAAGATCGGTATAGTTCAGCCCACATCTAAACTTAATAATAAATACTTAACATACCAAACATCTCAGACGCCTAATCTGTAAACTTCGTTTATCTAGGATGACTTGACAGATTACTTAGGGTTTAGGAAAGTCTGCGTCTGGCCGTAAGAGCTCTAGAAGAAAAAGCAAGCGGTTTAATACTGGGCATATTAAAAACGTTAAAAAGTTCACGAACACAATTTCTACAGGCCACTCAAATGACAGAGGTAAACCCTAAACCCTTGTTCACACACTTCCTGATATTAGCACGTTAAGCCTCTTCTCATTGCAAGGACAGGATAGCCTCGGGTAATATACATATTACTTCAAGAAGAATATTCAACAATAGTACAAGTTAAGTCAACTCCATCTTGAGAGATTTTGGTCCAGCATCATGTAGTCTGATTTGTTGGTATTGCATTGAGGTCTGTTTTATATTAGCCACCCTCCATGGAGGCTTCTGGTTATTCAGCATACTTACACCTAATCAGACCCATACTCGCCCCAGTAGGGGAGCCAGTTAACATATGAGCCCTATGTAGTAATCAACAGCCTGTCAGGCTCATGGGAGGAAGACTTCATGTCCCTCCTGAACTTGGTTTGGATACTACAATGCAGATGTGAGATCAGATGGCTAGGCGTTTATGGGTCGCAGAGAACACTGAATCAAATAGTCTCTCACGTTGAGGCTCGCATTGGTTTAGAAGCGATATACTGTAATATTTGGTTCGAAGTCTTGTAGATGGTGAGTTGAAAAATGTTCTTGGAAAACAAATTGCATTTCTTTATATGGTGTCAAAGAGGGCATGTTGTTTTGCAAATGGTTTCATCTTACACAAATGTATTTAAATAAAATACCGGATTTGACCAATAAAACTAAATCTTAATTTAAAATCAACCTCTTGAACCTTTATTACATCAATTCTATTTATTTGAATTCAATTTATGTAATAAGCAAACCGGCAACCAAATCATTAATCCATTTCATTACAAAATTTGAATATTTTGAAATTACAAAATGACTTAAATACATGTCACATATACGTGTTACATTACATGTAATCAAATTTTGAATACAATAAGAATAAAATAAGATTCAATAATAAAACTGCAACCTGCAAATGTGCAAACTCATCTGCACTGGTAAATTTGGCCTCCAAAGCTTTGCGATGTCTAATTGATGAAGCAACCTTTTATTTGGGGAAACCAACTGTGCTAATCTGCTTTTCTTCAAAACATTTTATCTACAATTTTTTGTTCTGTACAGTATTCTCTCTCTTGAAACTATATAGCTTATATTTAAATTGAAAAATTAAAAATATTTTTAAAGAAAAACCAAACAACAAAGTAAAGACTTAGAAGTTGTCTCAATTCTGAACAACTCTTTATTTTTGTTAAGTACTTTCTGTCAGGCTAATGCTCCATGGCCAGAACACTGATCAGAAACAGATGCAACTGTAATAGCTATCCCTTTCTAGACACAATCTCATCTCAGTGTTGTGTCAAGCATTCGTTACTTTATCTGCTTCTGAAAGGCAGACACAAGGGGTCTAGTGAATATTTAGCGATTTTCATGAACAGATGCGTCACAAGATCAGCGTTTTAATGCAGTCCGCTCTTAAACTCAAAACAACTGCATATGGAAAGAGACACGTACAGTTTATTTTATATTTTGTGGAAAGATATCTGGGTTGAATTGAAGGTCCTTCTCACCCCTCAAAATTCCCCCATGCACTTCTAAACAGATGTGATGGCAGGAGCTACGTACAGTAGAAAACTGTGGGTTGTGCAGATCTCATGTTGAAGGGCGAGGCCAGCGTTTGATGTGTGCTCCCCTAATGCCACCCACCCAATAACACTGACGCCTGAGGGAAAAGGGAGTCAAGAGGGTGTGAATCAGAATAAGAACTTAAAAAGTCAACAAACTTTCTTCTGCTAGTTTCTATTTCAAATGATCAAAACAATCATTTAAAATGATGAAGGTTTGTAAGCGTTTGAGAGCTATACAGTAATCAAGTGCACTGAAAGTGCATAAATTGTCAAATACTTTCAAGGGTTACAATTACAATCACATCAGCAGACATATAAGTTTGTTTTTAATTGAATTTGCTCATTCTAAAAATAATTCTTCACATCATCCATTTCTCACACGGCAACATCACACAAATTATAACAATTTATTTTAAATCTGCAACTTGTAACTTTTTGGGTAAAAACAAAAATGAGTTATTGAGACAGTACATTAAATATAAAAATCTGTGTTGAAAACCTTACACGTATTTTCAGTTGTAAGAGAATGTGAGGTGTCGGGAACGATTTATCAGAAAATGTCAGTTTGACATCATTTGTGACCCTGCCTTTGAAACCCAGTGATTCTTTTTTTATTTACTGTCTTCCACATAAAATCATCCTACATTTTGTGAAAATCTAACCTTGATATATTTAATACTGACTGAGTAAGGCCCTGTCAAAGATTAAAATCATACAGAAATTAATAATTGAAATCAAACTTCAATGCTTCTAATCTTATTATTAGATTATGATACTTTAGTCTGGCTTTCACAGACAGGGTCACGTGTGACTTAAACCCAAGCAAAGATAAGTACGCAAAGTCATTTTGGTTCAAACAGAGACGGCAATACAGAAGCAAACGTTATGAAATGCAGCTTTCACATAAACATAAAACAGAAACACAAAATGTGAAAAACATTGTGTGCTCTAAACTCAAAACAGTCAGACGTCCTCTTATAAGAGCTGGCTAGTTCACGATCTGATTAGTCTGGTCTGGACTGCCTCATAACGCCTGACATCTGCCATTTTACTAAGGACTGGCAGAAGTTGCACATCTATAGTTGCAATAGAAAGTCCTGGACATCATGCATCACCCAAGTTCACAGGAAACTCTGGGGGGGGGTTATAAATCAAAATTGGACATATTTCTCCATGCATTTCTGCCTTTTCTGCTCGAATGAGAATCTACGTTCAGATATTTGCTATTGATCTCTGTCCAAAACAAACAAAACGAAATTATTACTTCCAGCTGACTTGACAATAAGTGCAAAAAAGTATAGAATAAAGAATGGCCCATTCCTCCAGGGAGTGATGCAAGAGCGGGAGTGTTAGTTTCTACTTGTCAAAGCGAATAAGAAAACACAATGGAGATTCTTCAAGCAGCGTGACACCAACCAGCTTGGCAGCATCCAGTCCTTTTTGAAAATGTTCTGCTTCAACTGTATTTCACTCGGACGGAGAGCGATCCTTGGGAGGAAGCACGCAAGAGAGGAAAAGCCAAACATTTGTGCCTCTTCCTCAAAAGCAGCCAAACAAACCCCACAGACCGAACGCAGCAGGGTTCATCTCAGTGTCAGCGTTCCCTCAGTGCTTCAAACTAAATATTAGCAAAAACATCAAACACTGCAAGAAAAAAATTGAAAGTTTTAAAACATGAGGTTAACTCTCAAAATATACAAGATGGTGAGCACCTTTCCACAGACGGCTGGCAAAAGCCCACATGGTGCATAGATAGGTACAAGAATCCATCTCCGAGTCGAAGATAAAACAGAATGAAAGATAAACACTGAACAGCTGGCATACTAAAACGCTGGCCCAAGACAGACTTCAACCCACTGTTCTGGCAAAAAAACTAATAGGTAAATGAAACAAAGCATTAGGTTCTTACTGGCGGAAAATTCCTCTTGGTCTGCTGATGTTAGTCTCAACAATAACTAATGTCATGTTGTATGTAACCTAACACGAGGCCCAGTCAGTCCAGTCCATGCCTTGTGATAAAGGAACATCAGGCTATAAAACAATAAACACAACACAAATAACAATATTCTTTATAGAAATCTTAAGCATTTCCTCAGGACGACTCAGGGATTGAGAGATCTGCAAAAATCAGTATGCTAAACTAAAATAAATAACGTGGAAAAAAGATGAAGTCTACCGAAGCTGTAAAACCTTGGGGTCTGGTATTTGATGTTTGCAGCTTTGTTTTTCCCCTTTTTTGTAACAGCATGTCTTCCCATTAGGCATAAACTTCCGACACTAGAAGCACTTGACTACCTGCTTTTTCCTCTCTACATTTACACAAGGCTGGACGAGACAATGTCAAGTTTGTGGAAGTGAATGACCACCAGCTGAGCGGTGAACAGGCACAGGGTTTATTCACAGCATTCCACCTTAGACACACACAATGCGCTGCATGTGAATGGAGTGTCCTTCAGAGTTACAAACTGTAGACTAGTTTTTTCCTCTTTTTTCATTGTGTTGACACAGGCATGATAAATTGGGGGCTAATAAAGGTCACTCTGATAACGAAAACAATGCAGCGTTAATAAAGTTTTACATCATGTATGAGCCTGTCAATGGCACAATTTCTTAAGCACATGGTTTCCAGGATAGCATCGCTAACTCCCCAAACGCTGATGACATTTACTGTATGTTTAGTTAAAGAACTGGATCTGTGTGTGCATTTAAACTGAAGAATACACTGTCTTTATTAAAAAGTATTATGAAGGAATGTAAGTGACTTTAATATTATTTGTTTCCTTTTTTATTTTCTGACTAATGTCTTCTGTCTGGCACATATCCTCAATACAGATTTGTAGATAGCAGAAGTGAGAAAATTATACAGTACCAATGAAATGTTATTGAAACTATTATACTACCCCCTTTTGGACACTTTAGGCGCAGCAAAACAGACTTGGGATTTCCAAAGAGTTCAATGACTATAAGCTAGATATCACTCTGACATACATAAAGTGGCCATAAAAGTATTTGTCACTTAAATGTATTGAATGTCATTTGATGGTCTATTGCATGTGACAATGGACATAAATCTTCCAGTATTATGTTTTGTTCTGCAAAGTCAGAAGAATCAGTAATCATGAGATGACTTTAAGGCATTTTCTACGATTGTCTAATTTCTTACACTGAAATAGTACGAATTTACATGTCAAAACATTTGCTGACAAAAAGCGAGTTCAGCTCAGGTGAATGACCACCAGCAACTCAATCGACCGACGAGGGAAAGACAACAAAAAGCTTGAATGCTTTCTTTCCAACCCTACGAGCTCTCGGGAGTCCAGCGGCCATTGTGTTGACTGGGATGCATCGTGCATGACATTAACGATAATGGGGCCGCAGGAAAGAAAGAGAAAGAAAGAAAGAAAGAAAGAAAGATGGCTGGCGGATGTCTGGACAGAGAAGAACTACGAGAGAGACCATGAGAGGCCTGAATCTCCCGAGGCTTTTCCAAAAGCACATTGATTCTTCGAGTGAGTCTCTGCCACTCCGCACGTACGCCTGAAGCCTCTCCAGTCGCCTGGCTTCAGTGTGGGAGCGGAGAAGAAAGGGATCGAGTCAAAGAGAGAGAGAGAGAGAGAGAAGGAGAGCAATGGCGGGGAGTGTGTGAGGGAGGGATGAAAGAGAGACATTTGTTGCTGTGCGGATGGGTGAAATTTCACGTCGCTGGCAGCGCGCTGCATCCCAGATTTCTGATCGGACGGGGGGCCATGAATACACATTGTAGATATTATGAATGCTATCATTCATGTGATCACTCCATCTGGACTCAGACAAACAGGGAAGTGTCTGAAAAGACTTTTCTGATAAATGAGGTCTGTAATAAAACACTGTTTGAGTGTGTGTGGGATTGTGTAGTAATGCAGAACGTAAAACGCGTCCGTGTACACGTTCATGTGTGTTTTGGGGTGCAATAAACCTAAATTATAGTAAGACACATGGCTGCTTTGCACCTGCAAACAAAAAGGAGGAAAAGGACGATTTTCTTATGACCCGTTCTTTAATTCCACAGACGATACTGTTGTCTGCGTCAGCCGTCTATGACCTCCACGTGGCTTTTCCTCCAGTCATGCTCATCACAATCCCCCCCTAACCCCCCACGTTTCTGAAGCACTAACCTGCCGTGCACACCCATAACTTTTCACCGTGACACTAAAACAACATGAAGCCATTGTCCTGCACCTCTGTCTGTGTCAGGAACACTCTTTTCATCATCTGAAAGTGATCTGATTTACTCCCGGTACACACTGGGCTTGTGTAGGGAACTCCATGTTTCATTTAAATATCAAAGCCTACGAGAAGGTGGCCGGACACTTTAAATGCTTTTTCGACAGCACTTGTGGGGGATTTGACTGCAAAGAAATAAGTCGTGAGAAACAATGCCGGCTCTTGCACATTCACAAAATACTACAAATCCTGAAAAGAAAGCATCATTAGAACCTCATTGCTTGCCTGCTCCTGCATTTCACATCCCAAAATAAGCTAAATATTGACTACAGCACCAAAGTTAAAATCCAAGCGACTTGTATAAGCAGATGTGGAGATAGAGATGTGCTGTCACACACAATTCTTTCCACATAACATCACACAGGATCATCGCTTTACGAGCGATGAAGTATAATTTACAAATACACAAATGGCGTAGAAACAGTATTTAAGGTTAATGGAAAAAGGTTTCCAAACATTTTGCTCCCACGATACAATGTCACGATTGTCATAAAGCCAAAATGCTTTAATAAAATCTCTGCCCTATCTTTGGACATCTTGACCTCTTTCAGGAATTTAGGCATTGTTTTCATCAGTAAATCAGGAAGGAAAGGCACGAAAACAATCAGAGGGCATAAGGGCTTTCTGAATGACTGGTTTTGTGTGAAAGTACAAGAGGAGCTGTTATTCACACACTAATAATTTCAACAAAGGTGCCAGAAATTCAAAAGGCCCACCAGATCCAAGGGGCGCCAGTCTACAAGGCTAATAACCATCCGTGTGAATTTATGTGCTTGCTCACTAAAGAAGCGACCTTGTTCACTTCAATTACCATCCGCGCTATTGAGGTATTTGCCAAGGACTGTGCAAGAGGTGGTCGGGTATTCCAATTTCCTTTAAAAATGAGCTGAGGTGAACAGAAAGTCTTATTACGTAACTTCACTGACTTGTATAAAAAAAGGTTTATCTTTGTGAGCATACAATGAGGGGATCCACAAACCAATTTGTGAGCGACTTTATCACGTACCATTGTTGAGGTTATTTATGGAGATCCAAAAACCATCATGGGTTTTCTCTTTTACAAATGCAACTGGGAATAGAATAAAAGAACAAAAAACATCAAGATGCATTCAAATTATGTGAACTTTATACAATCCCAATGTTAATCTGAAGGTTTCCGAAAAACCTTTTTAAATGAGGGACATGGGGGTTGGGAAAAGAATATACTGCCGCAATAAGAAAAAACACAAACCCAAGGCAGAACACCTGCAGTCATTATACGAATAAGTCGGGACATGTTGCTGTGTCGATTAGATTTTTTTATAAACTTCCTAAAAGCACCTGGGAAAATTTACAGCTTGTCTACATCATCGCTTGAAAGTGTGAAACAATTTTATGCCTAACGTCTAAAAAATATCCCATATCAACACGTTATATGATTATTGACTATATCCCATCAAGACACTGGTGATATATTATTCCTCTCTTTAAGTACACAAATCAATGAATTTTACACACTGTGAAAATCTGGAAACATCTAGCAGAAAAGTATTTCCAGACCGCAAACACTCATAAATTCAGAAGGAAGTCTTGGCTCATATAAAAACTGTAACCTGAATCCTACTTCTCTGCTCTACTGGATTTATGAAAAGAATTCATATTTCAAGCAATTCTATAAACCGACAGCGATGCAATTGATCCTGTATTAGAATCTAGGATACTTGAAAAACCAATCCAGTTTTACATCTGTGAAACTCTCAAGGAAGTTCATGGATGATATTTCATTATATTAAAAGCCAAAGATCATTTTCATACTACACTGTCCCTAGGCCAAAGCTACACAGAAATATGTAAATTCCTGCCTTTGAATACTTTCACTTACACACGATGACATATATGCTGCAGGCTAGTTTGGCAGGTGTAATGGCAAACCATTACATATGAAAAGTCTCAGATCAGTGACTGATTGCATCATTCTGAGTATTTCAAACATGGCAGTCAACACAAACAAAAGCACGTTTTGGTTAAAAAAATCTTCTAGAAGATAAATTTGTGTAGTCAGATTAACATCCTTTGGCTCTGGGTTTTTTTAGAGGCTCTGTTTTTTTGTTGTTGTTGTTATCGTATAATGCATGTTTTTGTTACTACAAAATAAAAGCATAGAAACAGAACTGAAATAGACAAGCTGGTGATCCGGTCACCAAGACAATGCTGAACTAATCATTGGTTAATGCTCAATGTGCAAGTGCAAAAAGGTGCTCTCCGTGATTAATTTCAACACAAGGTTTCAATGTGCTGCTGCATTTAAAGATAAACAGCAATTCTTTCAGTTTCAACGAATGATCAAATGACTGCGTTGTTACTGTGAGGGAAATGCAAGGAAAGAAATAAGTAAGGGCCAGACAGATTTGTTCTGATTTTGTTCCAAGTTGTTCTCTTAGAGGGATAATATTGGGGTGGGAGGGAACTATCCTTTTATAAAGTTATAAGTTGTAAAGATGTGGTTTCTGAACTTGTATTTTGATAGTTTAGCAATTTGGCAACATGTTGTTCCAGATAAAACACTGAGCTTGAGACAGAACTTTTTCAAAGTTGTAAATTTCTATGTAAGCACCATTTTTGATCTTTATGCTAAAAATAAAAACACGTTTGCTTCAACTTTACTTTAAATACTTAAGTAGATTTAATATAAAAAGTACTTTTGATACTTAAGTACAATATTTATATGTTTTAAGTTTAAGACTTTCACTCGAGTCATATTCTAAAAGGTTACTTTCACTTCTACCAAAGTAATTTTCTGGCAAGACATTTGTACTTTTACTCAAGTATTGCGTTTAGGTACTTTATACATCACTGGTTGAAGTGTAAAGCCAAGTTAAATATAGGCCTACATACATAAAATCCGTGCAAAAGCTCATTCTTTAAAACTTACCCTTGAGTGACCATTGAAGTCTTGTCTTTTCTCCTGAAATTTCACATCCTTCACAATATCCTCAAAACATCAATTAGACATGATATAACTAATACAATGACAAACTGTAGTTGGCTAAGATATTTACATCAAATTATGACATCTTGCTAGGTGAAAATAAACTTAGCCTCCTCTTGTTAAAATAAGCTTGTATTGTCAATAAAATTGTAATAAATCATTGGTAACCTTGTTGTTTCGAAAACCTGATAAATGGGACATGAGTTTATAAACATTATTTATCGTTTGACACCACACTCTTAAACATTATTCACCAAATTTACATTTACCGCCGGCGTCGAGTGCTTTTGACTTGTAAGCGGAAATACGTCATCAGCCAGGAAGAGAAGGTCAAAGAAAGTATGGCGGCGCGCTGTGTTATGCAATCCATAAGGACAGCGCTAAGATCGGTTCAAAGCGATTTTAACCCCAAGGGTTTCTTTCAGAGGATACCCGTTTTGGGAAGTGCTCCGTGTCGAGGACTTAGAAACGGTGAGTTTGTTGGAGCAGAAGCTTGTAGAAGAGGTTTGCGGAGCATCGGTCTTCGAAGATTATACAGCTGTCATAATTTTACAATGCATGACTTTACTAGATATTAATATAATATTTTCTGTGTATGTGTTGTGGACGCTTTCATTTTAAACGTCTGCATTAGAGAATGTGTTAAATTCGTGTATGTTGTGTTTTATAGTGGTGGAAAAGAAAGAAGGCAAGACGACAGTTGTAAGTAGTAGGCTAGCATTTGTCATATTTTGTATTGGTTCCCAAAACGAATCATTATTTGTAGTAAACTCACAGTAACCACTTTTTATGATCTCGCTACAATAATGTTATTAGTAGTAAAACTACAAATATTTTACTATAAGGGATATTTGTTATTTTATTTGTTGTAAAAGTCATACAATTAATATGTCAAAAGAAAACATGTTTATTACTATGCCTTTAAAAACAACTTGAATGCAATAGTAATGCTGCTTTTCTTTTTCACTATTTGAACAGATAGAGGGTGTTATAGAATCTACACCTGAGCGACCGCAGCCCCCCAACCCCACTGCTAAATGCCCCATTTATAGATGGAACTTACAAAACAAGTACAATTACATAGTAAGTTTACACATGTTAAATCATGTGATTCTGTATTGGTATGTAGCTCTGAAGTCACTTTAAATGTGCACATCTCACGTGTGATACAGGACGTGCTGCTCCTCAGTCAGTTCATTCGTTCAGATGGTGGGATGCTTCCGCGGCGTGTTACGGGTCTCTGTGCTCAGGAACATAACAAAATTGCAATATGTGTGCAGATGGCACATCGTGCAGGTGAGTTTTTGCATAAATTAGTTTTTCATCTACTTCATTTAAAGTAAACCTATTTGTTTTTGTGAAATGTGCATGTGATACTCTCTGTCATCCCAAAGTCTTTTTTATGCGCATATATCATGATCTCATTTGTATGTTTTTTATCTTTAAAAATCCGTTTCTTATTACATTCCAGGTCTTCTTCCAGATCATAGACCCCGCTTACCTGAAGGTCATGTTCCCAAACCCAAGCCCAACCCACCTCTCAACCGGTATTTAGCTTTATTAGCATTAGCATTAGAAAATAGATATCGTCACATCTTCGATGTGCAATATTTTATGTTTAGTTTAATTACTCATTAATAAAAATACCTCACGTTCTGTTTCAGGTATCTGACACGTTACTCTGTGAAGTCTGTGCAGCCCATCTTCAGGACGGGGCTGAAATGGTGCAAGAAAAGAATGCCTGTAGGACATCCCGCCTTAAAAAACAACATCCGATACAGTCCCAAGCCGTTGTACATAAAGCACTGATGGACAGAACAGTTTGCCCAATCAAAACAGTGACGCATGCTTCACGGCTACCGCAGAAAGGATCTATGGCACAGGATTAGGAACTCCTCTTGTTTCTAAATGGTTACGTGACTGATAATCGATGCTGATTCGATGAATTCGAGTGCTCTGAAACATCAAGACGTAAATGCAGAGATCTCTATAATTGTCCTGAGGTGAACTTGTACGTGCAGCCCTGTGACTGTGGTTACGCTCTGGTTTTGAAGAAAGTTGACATTTATATTACTGTAAAGACAGATGTCTAAATAAAATTGCTTTGTTTATCTCATCAACAGCTGTTTCTGTGTTTGCATGTGTTTGTGTCGGAGGGAAAGCAAGGTAAGCTTTCGTGACTGCCGTAGGGATGAAACACCAACGCAACTTTGGCTTTCCAAACAAGCTGACACATTTGTTTATGTTTTGCTCAAAAAGAAATACCAGCAAAGAAAATTACAGTGAAAGTCAGAGTTGACTGCATCTTCACGTTTAGAGGCTTCTTCTGTCTTTAAAACGTTACGATGCCACAATAAAGCAGAAACATAAAGGGCATCCTATAACATAAAGGGCAGGTCAAGATTCAGAAGTCCATCACCCATGTAGATGTATCCATGCTGAGGGGTCTGGGGAATGTGGAAGAAAGTGAGACCCAGCCACAGTAAGCTGCGTAACGCACAAACCGTGCCTCCCCGCTCAAACTGCAGACTCCACGACCCTACGAGAAGAACACACAAAGCAAACGCAGTGAACAAGACTGGCATTATCCGGCTCTGTGTGATCAAAGGGGAAAAAAGGCAGAAAGGATTCAGCATAAACTGAACCCAGATTATCAACCATTACACATAACCACTGACAGAAGCCAGACTCTTGATAGTGTGTCAGATGTTGAGGAAAATCTGGAAAACAAAACTAGAAGAGTTGACTCAGTTATGACTAACTATTATCACAATTTTGTATAAAGAAGAGGCATTACGGGGTCCGTCTGTCTGGGTGGCCCCTGAATTCATCCAGCTGCTGCTATTGGATAGCAACCAGTAAAGCAAAACATCACTCCATTCTAGTGAAGTCTGTGTGTGAATCATACTGTACATTCACCATAAAACATTAAAAGGTCGACATATTCAAGTCCAAATATTTAACAAGCGGCAGTTCTATAGGAGGTTTGTGTAAACGGACATGCATGTCGAAGTGCAATATAGAAACAAGTCAATACTCCCTAAGCCTTACAGTCTTAAAATGACAGTATATAAGATTGACAGATTGGAAAAGGAACTTCCATTAGCAGTAAATAAAAACATCCCCATGCATCTATTACAGTCTGGCTAAAGAGTCATGCGGTTGTACAATACTGTCTGCCTTTCCAAGTTCTTGGGAAATCTCAGCCAAACTCAGAGAAACTCGAGTGAAGTGGGGGGGGGGGTTGGTGGTAAATACCACTCATCATGATATACCCTTTCCCAGTATCCTCTACCCGCTACTTAAACCTGAACCTGTTCACCTCTGCAGACGTTAGATTTTTTCCATCTGACTGGTCAAGGGGAGAAGAAAAAAAGAGGAAACTGTTACACGGGAGGAAAAGTCTCCTGAACTAAAATACCTGCTCTACGTTTTCATTTAGCTTCCAAAGAAGAAACAAATCAACTTGGCCCGACTGGGTACTGCCTTAGGTGAGCTGTTATCCGAACAGATCACCTTTTTTAATGAAACAGCTGAGATGTTTCGAACACACTGGAGGTCTGGGCACGTCTCCAGCATGGTGGCCGCGTCTTCAAACTCTTCTGAGAAACAACAAAGCACCCTTCGCCTTTTAAAACTGTGTCAGATCGAGAGATATCTTTGATCTCCTACATCTTTGAAAGGTCACATCAAGCAGAAGGGGATTCTTATTTCTGCTCTTCTTGTTTTCAGACAGAATTAAAATGATAGGTAATTTGCTTAGCATGTAAAATAATTCCATCTAGAATCAACAGAATCAGATATTCCTCCAGGAGCTATACAGCTGCATCAATATAGCGGCCTGTAGTCTGCGCAGACGGCAGGCAAAGCTTCACCAAGCGTGTTTGACGAATACCTTTCATCAAACTTGTGATCCACTCGTGTGAATTTGCAAGCAAAAAAATAACATTTTTGATACTCGCTTCCAACTGACCAGCATGCCAAGAAGACACGCAAAGATCTATGACCATCTGAAACATTAACGATCGGTTTGGAAAGAGAACAAACAGAGAACATGAAATCATAGTTTGCCGAACAGGACCCCAGATGTCTCCTTGGCTTTGGTTCGTCCTCGGGCAGCTGCCAAATCATATCTGTCATTGCCCTGGGAAATCTAAAGCTACATGCGAACAGAACATTTCTTACACCCTCCTCATATTTCCCACCGCTGGTGAGACCCTCGAAATGCAATTTGCATGTCAGCATGGTTTTTTGGAAAGTACGGTGGTGTTAACAGGTGTTATTCACCTTACAATTACAAAGTAGAAGTTGGAGACGCGGTTCCCAGGATTGTGCAAAGAATAAAACAGTAATGACAGATTTGAATTGCTTTTAATTACCTTTGGGAATGTCCTCGCTCAGAGGGTCGAGGAAGTCGACAGCAGGGTTCAGGTCTGCCATTTCCAAGATGGATTTCATCTTTAGGTTTACCGGCTCGCGAAAGTGCAGGTAGTTGCGCAGTTTTGCAGCCTCTGTGGGATGTAGACCTGCCATCGTGTCAAAAAAGTTCAAACTAGATATGACAACATGAACAGAAGAGCTGTGATCAAAGTCAACTGATTGAACGATAAACATATTTTGGGAGAATTATGGAAGATAGGATCTGTTGTAATTGATCTCTTTGGAGATCTGAAATGATGCCAGCGGAATGGAAACGTATAAACACACAGCTGCAACCAATTTCCGGTAGAAAGTGTTTTTATCTGTACACACACACAACTGGAGAGAGTTTGACTGTTGCAAACCTTTAAAGCTCAGGTTTGTCTTCACTTTGCCACCAGGACTCTTAATAAATGCACCCCGGGGAACTACAGACGCATCTTTATCGATGTTAAACACAGTCACGGCCAGCCTGCTCTCTTCATTTACTTTTACCTGCGGAAAACACATTGCACGCATCATTAACATTTAACAAGCCCCCATTCAACAGGTTTATATGTTTAGTCCACCACAAGACCCAAATAAATACTAACAGTTTCTTTGAATCAAAACATTACCTTATAAACATCACATCCATCACTGTTTGAGTATTTTTCCCCTGCTGTCTCTCATCCACTAAGTGTAAATATTTTTAAAAACTCTCTTCTTGCAGATTAACAATGTGCATTTTGTAGAGAAATAAACACACCCTGTGATGCAGATGGACCAGATAGACCAAGAAAGATGGGAAGAAGCATTCTTTCATGTTTTTCCTGTTTGCACCGACACATCTGCACCATGTAACCCATCCTCCCCTCCTCTCTCACCGTGACTTCTTCCTCTTTAGTTTCGTCTCCCTCGCCCTGGGTGCGCATCTCTGTGTGCTGGTACTCATGGGATGGGTCGCCCGTGAACCGCCCCTCTGCTGCAAATTCTACATCTGCGATCATGGAGTCAGTGGCAGGGGGAAGCAGGTGCCAATCCAGGCAGTTTAAACTGTTCAAATATTTTTTTAAACGTTAAAATAAAAAATGTATAGTTTGTATGCGTTTGTGTGTACATGTTTAGCTAACAGTAATTATACCATTACAGGCCATTTACAAAAAAAATGTAAAGAACAGACAATAGGATTTCTTACCTGTATAACGTCTTTTTATTCTTCATTTCATCCTCTTCAATCCCTTGGGCAATGAAATAATCACATTTTATCCCCAAAATCTTTCCCCAGAATAAAACTCGGCTGAATTTGTAGTTTTTTTGCAGTATGACCAGAGAGGTTTGAAGTGAAGCTCTCTGTTCACCGCTCAGAGTCAAACCATCACCAGCAGCTAAATCCACAAAATAATGCAGACTATCAGAATCCATTTCCGTTTACTTATCAATCTATATATTTAAAACAATAAACATAGAATAGATAAAAGCTCAGTATTTATGTTGTTTGTCAGTTCACTAAAGCTAGCAGGCTAACTGGCCTCATTCTCAAGTTGCTCTGTGGTTGCTAGTGTAAACAAAAGCCCCAGTCAACTGTTGCCGTAGCAACTGTAAATCATAGCCAGAGGTGGGCCTACTAGAGGTACAAACTGAAATGTCTTGTTTAGAAAAATATATAAATCTGAGGTTTAGAAAAATATATAAATCTGAGGTTTATAACCGAGATTACAATTTTTGTGCTCGCATAAAAATAATGCCATTAAAACTGCTATTAACAATCTCTGCGTGTTGAAATATTAAATTATTATGGATGAACTTTTTGTGTTTAAAAATCAAGACGGGAGCAAGAGATAACACATTGCAGTAACAAGTTTCTGTTTATAAAAATGTGTCAACTACATTAGTTAACATAAACAATTCAGCATTTATTGATGTTAATTTATAGTAATTTCATCAGATGTTGTCTCTGTTAACCCAGATGTAAAATACTGTACTACACTTTAGCATATACTGTAGTAAACAGTAATAATACAATAGTATAGACCACTTTGGAAAAAAAGAAAGACAATGCTGGTTTAACACGCTGGTCGAGAAGAACTTCCTGTCAAAATGTTCCCAATCAAAATGTTAAACGAATATCTTTAAGATTGAAATATGTATGTAAGAATAGGCTATAGACCAGGGGCCAGTTGCATAAACATAGCCGCTAAGTTAAGACTGTGGCTGCGTCCGAAATCGCATACTGTGACGGTACGTACTGAATTTGAATAAGTACCTACCTATCGGCCGTTAAAACAGTACGTTCTATATAGTATGAGCCGGGGTAGTATGAATACATTTCGGACATACTGCGTCCGCCATGTTTTATGGTCATGTGACCCGTATGCTCTTTGACCTATGACGTATTAACAACAACCTACACGTGAGAGTTGATAAAAACATAATTTAGTCACGAGAAATGTATTTATTGGCACTTATGTTAAAAACGGACGTCTGCCTTAAAGTTTTCCGCTATATTTATTTGATTTACTTTTGAAATTAGACCGTTGCTCAGCTCCCGTGGCATCATGGGATAGAAAAGTGTCCATCCGATCCACACTCACGAATCTCTGCGGAAGTAGTAGACCATCCGGGTATTTCTCGCCTACTGTTTTTTGCATACTGAGGTTTCGGACGTTCGTGACTCATACTCATTTTCGCCTACTATATAGTATGGAAGTAGGCGATTTCGGACGCACATTTGTCTTAACTGGTCTCACTGACTAGCAATTAGTTAGGACTGATAAGTCTTACGTTTTAGAGTTTAATTAGACAAATCTACCTTTTTATGTGACTGACTTTAAGAAGTTAAGCTGTTGGTATCATGGTATCATTAGGTCAGATTTAACACACATCCTGCCAGGTGTGTCTGCGCTTCCTGTTTGTATTTCTAAGTAGAGAAGCCACTGTGCTTTTTAAACCACCAAAACCGGCCTATTAATCACATAGCAACTCTACATGTGCTAACATTTCTCTTTTTTTTAAATAAATTTGTGAGGGCAATATGGGGACTTTAACTAATGTTAACCAGTGAGATTTTATTGTAATGTCTAACAATTACCCACATACTTTACAGTGTTTATTAGTCTTTGTTAATTGTAATACAATTGAATAATCTAATAATCGTTGTAAATACCATCATGAATACAATTCATCATTTGTTCATGTAAGTTCACTGTGCATTTTTACAACTGTAGTACACTAGTTTATATCATATTCTGGTCTATATGTCAGCTCTATAGCGTTAGCATTTTCCCGCACTGTTACTGACACACAAGGCCAAAAACTTTGACAAGCGACATCCGCTACAGGTGTCAAGTACTTAACAGTCTAGTGCTCTTGAAGCAGGTCCCGGGTGCGGGTGTCAGCGGGCTCATGTGTCTGCATTACTGTGATTAGTGATGGTACCTCAGTGCTGTCAAAGAACCATTCGGCACAAAGAAGCCGTTGAGTTAGCGGCGCTGAAGTTAAACGCACGCAGTCGTATGCAGACACATGCCCTCATTCACAGGAGATTAGCAGCAACAAGATCACACCCCCCTCGGGCTATAACTCACAAAGCACAGGCCCCTGTGAAAGCTTATGAGCGCAGGGAGAAGATTTGGGACAGGAAAGAAATGGAAGGATGAGGATGAGGCAGCTATGAGGGAGGATGTCGTTGGACACACATCTGCATGGTTGCCAGATTTCTTGTTAGGTTTATGGATTGTGGTTTTAATTTTTTTTTCTGCAGAACACAAAGTAAGATATTTTTATAAGCATCTTAGCGGTTTTATGTCCATACAATGGAAGTCAATGGGGGTCGATGTTGTTTGGTTCTCAACGTTCTTCAAAATATCTTTTGTGTTCTTGAGAAAAAAGTGAGTCATACAGGTTTGGGATGACAAATGTATCCTTATACTTTTGTATTTTTACATAGAGTCGCAGTATGGCTTCAAAACTATTGCACCATGTAGATGCAGTTGTCGTAACTGTGCCAGAGACTCAACCTGTGTATTTGTTCTTCAATTCTTTACTTTCTTCACTCATTTCTCTCAGGCCGCCTCCTCCTCTCGGAGTAAACTCTGCAACCCTTACGAGACGCCTGGCAAGAAAACACAACTTTGCTATTAGTTTTCCCTTAAAAGTTCCGTCTGGGCGAAGTGGAATAAGGTTTACCCCCAGGGCTTGGCGAGGGTCTATTACTTTCACCGAGACGCTGCCTGCAAGAACGTTACCTTACAGACCACCAGCGTTGCCATGGGAATAATCCCCGCAGACAAAAGGGAGGGATCAGAGGGGGAAATCAATGCCATCGGGCTTTGTGGTTGGCTGGCACAGAGATCAGTCAGACATACTCCGGGTCACGAGGTCAGAGGCATCCATCAAGGCTTCGAAAAAGAACACGGATCATCTAAAAAGAGGGGAGGAGAAGGGAGGAGATGGGAAAACATTGTGGTTTGTGTAACTGGAGGGATGAATCATCTTTGGGGGTATTTCGAGGCACGGCGTACAAGCGTAACAATAATTAGTTCCTGTAGTATGAAAGAGCGAAGCCAGCTGGAGACGAACCATTCACCGCGTGATGTGCCGATACATGACAGAATTCAAATTGTGTCCAAAGAGGCCCTTCAACATGGAAAAATGAGGTTTAGTCGCTTTCCTAGTGATCCAGACTTCAGCGGCTGTTTCTAGAGTCTGTATTTCTGGATTCGCTACAGCTGCCAACACTTGACTCGCTTCATAACCCAAAATGCTTCACTACTCTGGGAGTTTTGCCACTTAAAGCCCCCAATCTCCAGTGAAATCTGACCTGAGATCAGCACGTTTAATATCTTCATCATTCATATTTATGATGAGGGATCTGTTCTAAACACACGAGGTCTGCAACTTGTCACACACAGTTTGTGCTACAGACATGAATGATACATCAAATACATCAGGTTTACAGTGTTGGGTGTAACTAGTTACTAAGTAATTAGTTACTGTAATTTAATTACTTTTCACTTGAAAAAGTAAAGTAAGGGATTACTCTTATTTTTTCTGTAATTTAATTACAGTTACTTCTGATGTAATTAAACGAAATACTCTGTGTAATATGTGTGTGCAATAGTGGAATTGACATCCAAATTCAAAGTCTAACTTTAAAATGCTTTAATGTATAATTCTCACATTTGTAATACTTTGGTCAGTTAATAAGAGTACTTTATGTAGTTTTATGCTATTTCTTTGAATTAATTAAAAGAGCCGTTTCATGTCTGTCCTTAAATCACTTAACTAATCAAGGTTAATATATAGGATATAGAAAGTAATTTGTAATAAGTAACTAAATACTTTTTGGAGAGAGTAATTTGTACAGTAATCTAATTACACTATTGAATATGTAATTAGTAACTAGTAATTAATTACTTCTTCAGAGTAACTTACCCAACACTGCAGGTTTATATAGGTGACAACACTTAAAAAGGGCCCCATCTATAGGGACCAAACAATATTTTAGGTTAAGGGATAGATACCTTTGACTTGGGCCAGTAAACAACCACTTAGCAACCACTCACAGCATCATGGAACAACACGTTGACCATTTCTTTAAAAACAGTATAAAAATATACTTGATATATCTGTAAGAACTCTAAGTGGAACCCAGTAAAGTAAATTGAAAAACGTTTACACCCTGCTGGTTTATAGTGGTGTCAAACATGCCAAAATATTATTCTGGCTTTCATAGAATTCAATTATTCTATTAAAAATGTATGCAAGCATTACATTCATTTATATGAACAAGCACATGTGCTTGTTTTAAGAAAAAGACATGACCTATGATAAAATCGTTCATTTTACAATAAAAATGGTGCACTTTACTGTGCATATAACTCAAGATCTGCTATCTACAAAACAAGCCGATACTGCTGCACAAGAGCAGAAAAGCTTTACACGCCAACTGTTTTTATGCGCAATAAAAAGAGTAATTTAAAATAAACCAGCTGACAAGTACCAGTACGTCCCACGGTAACATCATCGGATCGGTTTTCATTCTTAGGCTGAACCCTTGACCCTGGAGTTTGTAGCAGGTCACTTAAGCGTAAGTCTGAAGGTAAGACCATTTTACTCAATCCTGGATAATGAGCTAGAAAAACAGTCACGAAAAATGTGTTTTGCATTATTTGGGGGGGGGTATGGAGATATTAATTCATTCATTCATCCAAAAACTAGGGGAAAAAAGGTTAAAGACTATATGCTACTGTATGTATGTACTATTAGATGTCTAGATGGTCAAAAAATACAATGTTGTTTCTGCTCCTATCATATAACGAACACATACAGAACTAATGTTTGTACACATTTTTCTTTGCGCACATACACTACATGGACATCAAACTTTTAGTGAAAGTTTCCCTTCATATTCATTTAGAGTATTTGTATATTGCATAACGGTTACATTTCTTACAGTAAAAAGAGATGTCTCAACATAAGTGTAAAAGTGTGTTTTCCAAGTTCATCAGACCTTTAGAAAGCAACAGTGCCACCTACTGACGACAGATTGAAAAAGCTCTCCTTCTCTCTCTCTCGCTCTCTCACACACGCACACAAACACACACACAATGCAAAATGTCTAAACAAAACACACCCAATTTATCTGTCAATATTAATACATTAACATTTGTATAAAACTTTACTTTAAAACAAAAACATTTGATGCATAACCAACATGTGAACTCTCTCTCTCACAAACATACACACAACTCTGAAATATTAGTTATAAAGTGTGTGATCAACTGTAACAATGTTTAAATGTCTGTTCTAGTGTTCATGTGCATTTGTAAAACAGTAAAGATACTTCTTAGCAAATCGTCATTTGTGATGCAGTTTTTAAACTACAGAAATGAATGGACAAAAAAAGGAAAAATTGATTTTCTGAAATGGTCCATTAAAAAAATGTATTTCGCAGTTTTCAGTTAATGTTCTTCAAGTCATTTAAGGCACTTTGTGTCTGACTTGTTCTCAAAGATATTTTTTGGTATATTTCTTCATTTTCATTGTGTTTATACATAAATACCACCACTTTTCACAACCTGCAAACAACGGCACCTTTCAGGTTCCTTTTTTGGCCATTTCGTTCTGAGGTGGAAGAGCAGCTGTGATTGGTTGGCGTGTTGACCGATGTCCTCTCATTGGAAGTTTTACTGACACTGTCAGATATTCTGACATTCTTCCTCAGTGTCGAGGAAGGGCGGGTTTATATCCGTCGTGCCGTATGATTGGCGTTGACTGCATTTATCAGGAGATTTTGACGATGAGTCTGGGTTCAGAACTTTGGGTAGATAGACCTAAAAAGTCAGAGAGATGCAGTTAACTTGTAACGTTACTATTGATCATTTCTAAGGCAAAATGCAACGTAAAACATAAAGCCAAATATGAAACTTGCCGATGATGGTGAGCTCTCTGCGGCTCTATCTGTAGCATCTTCATCTTCCTCTTTTACCTAAATATATAAATAACACACATACACTTTAACAGCAATAACATCTTGTGAATAAAAATGTACACTCACACACACAACAAATGTCAGCTTACATTGTAGTTGTGAGGGCTGAGATATTTAAAGTGTCCGAAGCAGGTGTAACTTATACAGATGAAGATGGTCAAGCACAGAACCACCAACGTAAACAAAGACGTGTCTGCCATGAAGCCTGTGCAGAAACACGCGCAAAACATCTGTACACGTCGCAATGCACAACAAAACACGTCCAAATAAAATACATGTTTGAGCAGTTACCTGTCCTGATCACAGAGAAGAAATAAAGCCACAACAAGCATATGATTGGTGCAGCCAACGCTTGATTGACAGCTCCCAGGTGAACCTGTCGATCGAGGCGGGCCGGCAGGTAGGCAAAGTACAGGTTGTGTTTGTCCACCAGGTGTTTGAGTAAGAGGTACAGCAGACCTGCACACAATCCGAACATTAACGAAATGTCACGTACATCAGTGTACAGAACAAAATAAATAAATAAATAAATCAGACCGAAGGGGACGATGACGGGGCAAGTGATGCTGTACGCCATGATGACCGTGAACACACAAAGTGTCCACCCGTACATGGCTCCATATTGAAACTCGTATGCCTGAGTCTACAGAGAGAAGACGTTACAAGAAGATCAGTGGAGTTTTTTTATTTCTCCTCAAATTTGGGTTGTAGTCAGCACATTCTGAATATCAATATCGCCGACCAACCTGTTTGACGCAATTCCTCTCGGCAGCCGAGTGTGCAAGTGCCAGGCGCACGATGTACAGCAGTAACCCTGGCAACCGCAGCAGCTCCATGCCAGAGCCCACCAGTGCCGCTGCGATGACATAATTCACAAAGAAAGCCCCCTGATCGGGTAAAAACACACACCTGAGGGAAGGAGAGAGAGAGAGGGAGGCATTTATTTCATGTACTTTGTGCACGTCACCAAACAGAAGATATTAAAAAAAACTCTGATGCGATACTCACTCAAACCTCAATTTCCCCTCGGACCGAGTGTCAAATAACCAGCGGAAAAACACGTCCAGACTGAGGGGGAAACACAGCAGATGGTGATCTAAGACAAAGAAAGCCAGAACCGTGCGAGAGACCGAGAGAGAGAGAGAGATGGAGCGAGAAACACAAACAGAGATAAAGAGACCGAGAGAATGAGAAAGAAAGGGCAAAAGAAAGCGAGAGACAGAGGGAACAAAGAGGGAGATTTAGAGAAAGAGCGCTCTTACCTTGTAAGCCCCAGTGAGGGCAAAATCAACACCATAAAAAGCAGGAAGGTGTAAAGTTTGTACATCATGCTCATGTTCTCACTGGACCTAAACACACGCAAGCATTATTAAGCATGTGTTTGTGTGTGTGTGTGTGTGTGTGTGTGTGTGTGTGTGTGTGTGTGTGTGTGTGTGTGTGTGTGTGTGTGTGTGTGTGTGTGTGTGTGTGTGTGTGCGTTTGAGGGTCTACCTGGTCCAGTGGGCTTCTCCCAGGGTAGAGTAATAGACTATCGTAGGCAACAGGGCTGAGAAGGTCCACAACAGGAGAGTTGGGAAGAATTGGCTGATAATGGCACTCTGAAAACACAACACGCAGTCTCATCCTCACTGCACTCATCTACTCGTGCATTCATCACTGTACGTGTCGTTCGGTCACATACGTTCAGATAGTGAATAGGCTTGGTGACGTTGAACTTGTCCATGGTGCTGATGATGATGGAGGGTGTCGTGAGGAAGAAGAGGAGGATGAAGAGGAAGAAATTCAGCAACAGGCAACGCGACCACCAACGCCAACCCCGTATGGATAAATTCTCCCTGGGGATCGAAAGAGTGATGTTTTTGATTAAAAATGAAAAAAACACGACATTACTGATTTCACGCCCGAAGATGCTGATTGAACTCACCAGTAGATGTTGTGTGGGTTAGGGGCGTAAGTCACTCGCCATTTTCGCACCCTCAGCTCGGCGCTCTGAGAGGACGTCTGAGGCTCCCGGGCACAGCCACATTTAATTCCTCTAGACATTTCTTCTCCAGCCACACCCCCAGCCCCGCCTCCACATTCCAGAGCATTGAAATCTTTCAGAATACTGTGAGGGAATAACCACAGGCCGGTTTAATATGCCGACTAGTTTGGCATCTATGGTGCCTAAAATATTGCTTAAAGGGATATTTCACCCAAAGATGAAAGTTCTTTCAGCACTTATATAGAGTGATGTCATTCCAAACCTGTATGACTTTCTTTCTCCTGCAGAACACAGAAGAAGATATTTCGAAGAATGTTGGCAACCACACAACATTAGAGTCCACTGACTTCCATTGTATGAACGCAAAACCTCCAAGACATTTCTCAAAATATCTTCTTTTGTGTTCCGCAGATGAAAGATGTTTTTTTTTATTTTGGGGTGACTTTAACTAGAAAGCACACTAGGTTGGACTAAAGCGTGTGTGAAACACTTACTAAGATGCCATGTATTCGTTCTGCAGGGACACAAAAGCCATTCCGAGAGGAGACAGCAGTTCATGATTTCTCAGTCTATTGAGCTCTTCAGCCAGAGCCGCCTCCTGTGAGCTGTAGTATTCTATAGCATCTACCTACACATAATACACAACATTTTAAAACAAATTTCATTTTAAAACTCGAGACTGAGTATAGTTCGAATCTCTCACGACTTACGTATTCACACCTCTGACAGTGACAGCAGCAGCACAGGTGACTGCAGGGTTGAGGGTTGATGACCTCACGTCGCCCGTAGCGATCCAGAATCTTACGGTAATGCTGCAGGTTCTTTTCTGCATGCTTTTTGTTTTTGGCCAGTTCTATCAGCTTGGCAACATCATAGCACAAGTTGACGTTAGTCACCTGACAGGTAGGGTACGCCTCCCTGCATTCGCAGTAAGTAAACAAGACACGTTATCGTCACATTTAAGTCAACATAACATGACATTCAAACCTAGTTTACTTCTGAAAACATTGCAAAACGAAACAGGACATTTCCCAAACACATAGATATGTATTTCACGTTTTTGTCTATATTTACAAATACTATTATTTGCATCTGTATTGTTCATCGATTCCTGTGAAAACACTCAACAATAAGTTACGAAGACATTTTGTTTCATCTGACTGGCGTTCAGACTTTGCAATCTCATTGTGTAAACATCATGACTTTCATGCTGAATGGAAAAAAACAATGTGGCAATGTAAAATGACACAGGTAAGGGAAACATGTCTGGAGGAACAGATAGAAACGTGAAAAAATAAACGTGTTTTCACTTACATTAAGTGAGTTTTTATACTCTCAGCACTGGCTGCAGTGGGAACAGAACTCACAAACAGTGTGTTTCTAGCCTATGAAAAAATAAACTTCTGTTAGATTGACGGCAAACATCTCTGTGTGTGTGAACGAGAGAGAGAAACAGCAGAACAACTCACAATCTCTCTCTTCGTTCCCTTCATTTTAGACGTGTGGCGTCTCAAAAGGGCCACGGTGAGCACGAGATAAAGAACAGCAAACACTGTGTGTAGCCAAAGCAGGTTATTGCTGTGAAGACACAACACCAAACCACACTTTAAACATCTACTGTGTGCCGTCTATATAAACACAGTGCACACATGCATACCCCTGCTTAAGATTCGCTATAGTGGTTCTCCCAAAACTGTACGGATCATTGCCTGGAACACAGAAAACGGTCAGTCTTTCATTTGAGAGATCTGAGAGCTATTGTATCAGACCAGACTTGTGTGACATTACCCAGCAGGTCACCAGACAGGTTGACTGGGAGGATGACCAACACAGACAGCACACAGATGAGCAACAGCAGAGTGATCAGATGCTTCTGAAAGGACAGATAATGTACTGCATCCACACCACATCTCTCCTGCACCAGACTTTCACTGTACACACAAACACACAGAGTTTTACTCTTTATTCAAGTTATACTTCCTGTATTTCACTAACTTTCACTTCTTAACCTTTCCCTCACTGAACTTATTAATAATTGAAAACTGACCATCTAACATCAGTACACAGCAAAAGCATTCTGGCTAAAACATAACAACAAAGTGAAACATATTCGAAACAACAGCATGTGTGTGCGTGCATCGCAACGTCACTCACTCCATATTAATGATGAAGATGAGCCAAGAACAGCAACCCTACATGAAATGGGGAAGACGATCATAGGGGTGTCACAATATACTGGTATTGACATTAATCATGATATTAATCACCATGATTATCAGTATTGTGTTAATATGTAAGAAATTCAGCCTCCATTTCAAGTTTACAAACCGGTCAAAAACTCTCTCTCTAGTCTGCCTCACTAAACTTATGGCAAGCCAAACTGAGATTTATTTATTCTTAGGATATGAATGTTTCATATCAACAATTACATTTAACATACAAGTAAAATGATAATTATTGATTTTCACTAGTAAAAATGTGACTATCAACAATGATATCATCATTAGGATACATTCCTGATATCAAAAATGTTTTTTAATAGTAAAATACACAATTATAGGCATCCATGATTGCAAATTTTACTAGTAAGATATCACAATGCCATTCAAATTAATCAGAAATGCAATTTTTGATATCAATAATTATGTTTTCTAGTCATGATGTCTATTCTTGATATTTAAGTGGGATTCATTAACCAAAACAAGAAAACACCAAATTTGAGTCATAACATAATTTGTTTATTTTGAAAAACTCAACAGATATTGAGATAATACTGTGAATTCGATTGGCAGCGATGATCGTGAAAATATGACATTGTGACAGCCCTAATGAAGATGATGATGTCGATCACGTCATGATGTCATGAGGATGACGATGATGGATTTTAAACTCACCCTCTCATACTCTGGCTCATCGACGCTCATGAATGACATCATTCTACTGTAACGCCGTTTACTGGCATCGCTGAAGCTGCTTAGGATGTGTTAAAATAGAAAATACACACTTTCTTTAATCAAATATTATTTTATTTGCAATAAATTGTGTTTCCATGTCACATACCCTTCAGTCTCTGCAACAAGTGCGAGTCTCCCATGGTCCCACAGTTTCCTTCTGATCACAGAAAAAGCCAATAGCAGCACCTGCACACAGGTACACAGCAGCAAACGATTACATCACACCACTGAATCTGTGAGCCAATCAGATCCCTACTGACTATAAATGATTCGTCATAACTGTACACACTTAAGAGAACCTACCAGGAAGACTATGAAGTCTAGCAGCAAAACTATGGGCACACCTCCGAAATTCACCCCCTTCAGCACAGTGCTCTGCGTGGCACTGAAACAGCTGCTGTTGTCCACATGTGCAGTGCCATTGTCAATCAACAGAGGGAGGTTCCCCCACCACGTGGAGGCCATCTGGGAAAAAAAAACAGTTAAAAATGTATAGATTGTACAAAAAGATTTTCTTTATCATGCCCTGCGACAACAGTGAGGTGCCTTAAGATGGATACAGGCATCATATTCCACATGGAGAAATCACATTTAGTATTTGTGATTTTTTTTAATCATGGAAATCAACAAAAAGTGCCTTAAATATAATTGAAATGTAAATTTATAACATAAGACACTGAGAAAAGAGGAATTTATTTTAAGAACTTATTGCAGACAAAACAGAATTGCACAATGATCTTAGATCACGTGATAACTTCACACCGACACAACAAAAATTCAGAGAGCGCATCATCATGACACCTAAAAATGCTTGCACGTTTTTATCATCAAATTTTGTAGACAAAAAGACATGAAAGAAATCTGTTATTTTAAAGGGATAGCTACACTGTAAAACTTTGCTGTAGTTTTGCAACAGGTTTGCCAGTAACTTCCTGTAGATTTAATTACTTTCCTATTAGTACTGTTTTCAATTTGAGTTCAACTTTACTTTAATCGAAATGAAAACACTTTGACTTTTGAGATTCAAAATGAGCAAGAAGAGACTGGTCTCATTACTGGCATTAGCACAGCAACACAGCAAAAAAAGCATTTTTGTCTCGTTTTCTAGTAAAAATATTTAAAACTTCTTAAATTACGATACATTTACATAACAAGAAAAGCGACCTAAGATATTTAGTCTTGTTTTATGAAAGATATAAGAACTAGGTACGTTTATATTTAAAACAGTTACTTTAAAACATGCTGCAAAACTAGAGCAAAGTTGTAGTTCACCCAAAAAATACTAATTCTGTCATCATTTGTCCACCTTCATGTGGTTAACAATCTGTATATGATTATTTCTTCAGTGGAACACGAAAGAAGATATTTAGACGTTTTGTGTCTATAAACTGCAAGTCAATGGGGTCCAATGTAGTTTGGTTACCAGTGTTCTTCAAAATATCTTTTTTTGTGTGTTTTGTAGAAGGAAGTATGTCATACAGATTGGAAATGACAGTTTTGGGGAACTATCCCTTTAAGTTAGGATGGAAATATATAACCACTGGCTGCACAGATATGTGTCATCTCTTCTCCCAGCCCTGCCCTTCAGATCCTCTACCACTTTCGCTCACGGTACTCATGACAGGCTGTAAGGAATACATATGATCTATTAGGCAGAACCTTTTTGCAGCTGCCCTACAAACACAGGCCTGTGTCAAGAGACAAAGACAAACAGTGGGAAATTCTTGGCTTACGTGTCAGACATTAAAAGCAGAAATAAGAAAGTGCAGAGACCTTTTGCAATGTACCACTTCCATTACACCATATAGACTAGGCAACGTTTTGCATGACTTTTGTCTACTTACACAGAAAACTTTTTATATGGACACTGACATTCTCTATCAACGATCTTTTCATACAACATTTTACTACACGATCTGAAACTTTCTTGTGGCCAAACTGACAGCTGATGGCCATAACGGCACCTTTGTCGAGTATAAAACTGGGATAACAAAAACAGTTTTCTAAACATCTGTTAATAAGCGGCATCAGCCACAGATTGGACAGAATGTAAACAGACATAAACATAAATCAAAACAAACAAATAAAAAATAAAAACACACAAATGTGTCCGAACTGCTGCATTTATCGACATATGTGCGAAAGGGGATTTAATAGTAGTACTGGCAAAGTTACAAACTTTCATTAAACTTTCGTTATGAACCGAGCGACTTTTCGTTTCCTCAGGTCAAATAAAAGATTTAATGGAGCATTATCATACCTCGGTGGATTGTATTTCTGTTTTCTCTACTCGGACGGAGCGTGAAGTGTGACGGAGTGAAGAGTAAACTAAACTCAACTTCACAAAGTATCACATCCGCCTATGCGCAGAAACACTGAACTCCGCCCACTTTACAAATACGCTAAACCACACTTTGTAAACGTTTGATTAATGGGTTTATTTCTTGGTATATTTGACAAATAATGAGAAAAGGCAATACATAATCGGATACAATTATTTTGCTAAAATCAATATGAAATAAAGTGCGCTTAAATAAACGGGAAAATCCCTCATAATTGTTTAGCTTTCAGTGGTTTGTGTAATAGAAAATATTAGCTACCATTAAAACCAGTACAACATTCTTCTTTATAGTGTGTTTTGGGCCTATCAGTAGAATTTAATGGTTACACCGGATAGAATCCAAGATTAAAGTAGAGACCCACAGAGACCAAATTAGGTTTCCATTAAACCCAATAAAAACCCTTTTAAAACCATTAAATATATAACATTTTCTTTAATGGTTTGCTTTCTTCATCTGGGGTGTTATAGGCAGAATACAGCATGCAATATAAATGCATTATGTTTTGTGTATGTACGTTACGTTTATTATTTATACGACAATGTTGTTGTAGCCTAAATGCATAACCAACATTTCCAACCAGTCTGATTTAAATGACGCATCTTCGCATTTGGCTTAAATAGATTATCGGAGGCCTGCACGAGGAGGAGAGAGAGAGATGAAAAGCATCTCTGAGCCTTTACAGTGAATCCCAAATGATTGACAGGTCACATATATCCGCGCAATATCATCCTGCTCACGTTTTCATTCCCCTCTCCGTGGCCCTCTGCGACACCATCTGACGCCCGAATTAACCCCCGCTGGCGGCTGAAGGAGGGCGGCGGGTTCCCTAATCAGCGGCTGATTGCGCGACGGCGCCCCGGGAACGCGCCGCGGTGATTGGCTTTATGGAGGCTTTGATTGTTTTCAGTCAGTCTGACAGATGAGGAATACAGCAGTTAATGAACGCAGTCAAGAGACGGGCATGAATGGCAAATGAACAGTCAGAGTCTGCACGCATGCGTACAAACACGCGTACCCCCTCATTGCCCTCGGTTTGACGAATTTCTAAATTGAGCGTGCAGCATCAATCATATTTTCCCTCCAAGTCTCATATTTTATAAATGAGACTTCAGGTTTGGCAGAGGGGGTTTTGTGTCTCCTAAAGTAAAAACTTAGGAATGCTTTATATTTTAATATAAATGTAAATACGTTACATACGTGGCTATTTATTATTGGACCGTTTTTTTTGCTAGTTATTTGTTTACATTTTCATGTATTCATTTACACAATGCTCTCACAAATGAGAAATTAAGCATTTAATGTTTTGTTATTGTTTTGTAACCATTGGTTCGTCAAAAATTATTGATAACATGGGGTCTATTGATGTAAAGTCAGTTAAGTCAATAAAAATGAATATCGGATTGAAACTAAGTGGTCCCCACATTGAAATGTGTAGCCATAGTGGCTAAATAAATAAATAAATAAATAAATAAAGTATCTGGAGACCCACAGAAATACCTGGGGAAGTTTTTTATGGAAACGCAAAACGAAGCGATGCCTGTTCCATACCTACGTTACCCACATTAACCGGAAGTAACAGTCCACGCACGAAGACAGGTTTTATCGCTCTGGAGTAAAGCACCTGTAGTTTTTTTGTGGTACAATGAAAAACGACCACAAAACGTCCGATTACGACAGGATTACCACAGCACTTTCTTTCGTAAAGTATCACAAGAATTTACCATAAAATGAAGTCTGTGGTATTTGTTGTTTTTTGTGTGTTTTGTGTGTTTATACATTTATTAAGATAACAAAATAGAAATGTTTTTTTGAAACGTTAAATAACTACTGTACGAGTGCCATTTTTTCCACGGAGTGATGTTTAAAGGCCCTGATGGAAATCGCTCCTCAATCGTTATCCTGGTGAGTATTGCTTAACCTGCGTCATAAAGATGTAGATAGGCTTAGGCAGTTTGAATAGAGCTTTGAAGATGGAAGGTTATGTACGTGTGTACCTTGTGTATTTTAAATGCTTGAGTGGTTTAAAGTTGGTGTGAAGTATAGACTTTTGTTTATTTACATACAAGTATTGCTGATTTCAACGCTATGACAAGTAGCTGCCACTAGATGGCAGCACTGCACGTATATTTTTCTGGCCGTATGAAGCAGCATGAGATTTTACTAGGGCTACAATTTATCAATCCCCTATCTAATATTTATCTTTCTTTTTGTCTTTATATTTTACCTTTGTCCTTTGCTGTTAAAATGACAGGTTTGTTATTTAGCATTTAATTTTTTTTAGTATAATTAACGTATATTTATCACTATGGTAATCATTATTGTCTGCCTCTGATATCAGCAGGAAAGCATTCAGATATGCATGAATAAAATAATAACTATGTGCTATTAAAATTGTATCAACACATTTTATATTACAACAAAACTCAATTTAATAGTAAAAATCTATTTACTCTTCACAGCTAGAGAAGGGATTTCATTCAGAGATTTTATGTTTTTGTAGGCCTGTACAAACACATAGAATGTTTTACTGTTTGTGTTCCTGTGTTTATATATATCATTTTTTTGTGTGTATGTTTTTTGTTTATACCGTGCCATTTTGACAGTTGCACTGTCAGGAACATCCCTCCCCTGCTGAATAGGCTTGCCAAATTACCATATAATTATCATATCATTTCCATCTCATTATCATACCAGAATCGCTAGTAAGATAGGGTGCATTAGATGCTCTCTGTCTTTCATCTTCCAAGTTGTGTGAACCTGTAATTGGACAGTAAATATATTTATAGTTTGTGTAGCGGCGCTGTACATGTCTGTCTGGTCTGTTTATTCTGTTTGTTAAGCCGTTGGTCACGGTTTCTCCTAAATGAAATGGTTTAATAAACTCATTGTCTGTGAGGTCTGAATGGGTCGGTTCTAAAGCCATGTGAGGGTATAACACACCTGCAGGTGGTCTATTATCTCTCCAGTAGGATAATTACTTCTTGGTGTCTGTCCACAGAAATCACCTGAGACTCCATTGTGGCTGACCTCATCCTAAACCCTTACCTGAGACACCTGGACACGGTGCATCTTCCAGTCCACGTTCATTGGAAGAGATTTAAACAGCAAACGTGGGTGTTGACATTCCCATATTTTCTCTCAAAGCTACCTGGGAGTCTCATACATTAGATCATATATAGCAAAGACACCGCAAGGGTGTCTTGGGTCCATTTTTCATGCCTCCTCTCTCTCGCTCTCTCTCTCTCTCTGTTCTCCATTACAATATTAAAGAGAGTCTTACTTAAGCTTCTACTCTGGGGTGGCCATGAACTGGAATTTTCCCCAAAGTGCTCCAATCCATCACGGGACAACAGCGGGCCAACCATCCATACATCATTTTTGAGCTGGGGGTGGACCTGGAAGAGAGAGAGTGAGGGTGGGTTTTTCTTGCCAGTGTGGGGGGGTTCTGCTGTGAGGTTTAGAATATCATAATCTAAATGCTGTTTTTAATTTGTCATAATGAATGAGAACGCTCTCTCCCCTGCAGTGGTTTTGTCGGGTTATGTGAAGTGTGTTTCGGCAGCAATGCAGGTAAGAAAAGCACAGTCGTAAGTATTGATTATGATAATTATTATTAGAGGTACTTGCACTTACAGTATATGCCATGTTTAAGGAAAAGTTCATGGGTTTCATCCCAAGGGAACTTGCAAATGTAGCATCAGCCAGACGCATAAATGTTACTCTAAGTGATTGTTTGAATTTTTGGCAAACAGATGATTTTTGAACGACATAGCAACACCCTAGCAACCACTTACAATACTCCAGCACCGCGAGAGCAACTTTTTGCATTTTTATTTTGACTTCCAAGAAAAAAGAGAGACATTTAACTTTCTGTGAAGGTCATGACCCCTACGTGATTGACAGGCGCCACCCATCAGTATTTGGGGTGCACCTCTCGCTCTTTGTTTGCCAAACATTAGCATTAACAGAAGGCAGCGCGGGATCAGGTCGCGGCGGTACAGATGTTTTAATTGCGTTTGTGTCAGTGTGAAACACGATTAGCGTTTCTGCTCATTAGCGGGCTGATGGGCCCCTCGTTCCAACACCTCGCTAATGCGCTAACACGCTAACACCTCACACATCACGTTCAGACGCGAAGACTGAAACAAAATCTAATCAGCCAAGACGGCAATACATATACTTAACAGCACCGTTGCAATTAGATGATCATTTGCTGGATTCTGGTGTCTCTGTGCTAGTGTAATTACATAATGGATGGGTGAATAAAGCCGAATTCGGTATGGTGAGGTTCCTTGGCCTCTGAAGCGGTGAGAGAGACTGAATGTTGTCTTTGAGTCACCGCTGATGTGTATTATATAGGTGCAATTTGAACGTGATGTTGTTCCCACATTGAGCGTTCAACCTTTCTAGTTTCAGATGATGGAAAGCTGATGAGATGTAGATGATCGGTCCTTCAGCAGACCCCTCTGTACTGGATAGAAAGTCAGATTCAGTAAGATTGTTTGAATCTTTGATCTTGAGTTCTTTCTCATTTTCTTCTGATGTGTTTTACTTTTGCATTCATGCATTATGCAGACGCTTTTATCTGAAGCGACTCACAACGGATTCAATACATTTGATCAGTATTTGCGCACCCATGACCTTGCGCTCTGTAGCGCTCTAGCAATTGAGCTACACCTCATAGAAAGAGACAATAAAGTCAAACCTTGTTTTATAATGTGACAGAAATTATGTTTTTTATATGTGACGAAAATACAGGAGTTCACAGCATTGCACTTGCGATAGACATTTATATGTTATATAGACGTTTATACTTATAGAATATAAACGCCCAACTGGGATGTCACAATATCAGATTTTTACTGCGTGGTTATCGGGGCCAAACAAATTAATGGTAGCGTTATCATCACAATATTTGTTGGATTCTTTTTATAAATGATGCCACCAGTGAAATTCATCTTTAACTTTGTTTGTGTTTTGTCTTATATTTGGTCAACAAATCATTCATTATACAAGTGTATTTAGGCAGAGAAAGAAAGTTTGTAACCACTGTAACTCTTAGAGCAACATTTTGAATGGATGCTGAATTATTACGATATGTGTACAGTACAATTAACACAGTATTGATAATCTTGATATTTAATGTCACGGTTATTGTGATACCGGTATATTGTGACACCCCTACGCCCAACTAATACTTGACATACACTTAAAACAAAATAAAAGTGCTAAAATTGGTTATTTGCAGTGAGGCCATAAAGAAACATTTTGGCTCTCCAAATAACCTTTAGTCAAGGGTTCTTAAAAAAAAATTCTTTTGTGCAACAGAAACGTTCAGTTAAGCCACTTGTTTCTTTTTTTTACCTTTAGTTTTAAGAGTGTATTGCTGGTGTAGTTTTGTTGTAAGTACGCTCCATGTTAAATTACAGCACAAGCTGTAAAATATTCCACTGAAAATTATGAATGGCGTTTTGCAGAATCTTTCTTTTGTTCCGTTTCATATCGCATCATTTGCGGCAGATTATTCCGTTTCTGTGTGTCAAGCACGGAAAGAAATAATACAAAGAAGCTCACAATAAGTAGATTTGCTTTGGTCTCTGGTCGGTGTGCGTGTGCGTGTGCATGTGCGTGTGCGTGTGCGTGTGTGGAGGCTGCGGCACAGTGATACGGGTTGAACACACACTCTGAAGTGGACAGATATGAAGAATGACATTTAAAGCGTTGCACTGTTCGTCAGTGCTCTCTTTCTCTCTCTCTCGCTCTCTCACTCTAAAACTATAAGATGCTCGCTCTGACTGAACGCCCCTGTCAATCACCGGCATGTCAGACCTGCGAGGACGAGGCAGCAGGCAGGTATGTTTATACTGGCAGACGAAGACTAAACAAAAACCAAAAGAGGCAAACAAGAAATGCAGAGAAAGATGAAGGGGGTGAGGGGCGTAAAACGGCAAGAGGGTGTATCATAGGCACGGTGAGGAATCATGAGAGTCTCTCTCTCTGTCTGTCTCTCACCTGCGTATCAGCCGTCTGTGTTTGATTGACAGCTCAGCAGAGATCAGTGTCTAGCTGATGTGAGGGTGGCAAACCTGGAAATGCAGTGAGAGGGTTTATCAGCGGCGCAGAGAGAGGAGGGGGGCGAGGAGGGCAAACAGAGAAAGGAGTGTGAAAGAGCTACAGGGAAGGAGAAAATGATGAAGGGAGGAAAGAGAGAGAGAGAGAGAGAGAGCGCGCTCTGTTACTGCCGGTGTAGAATGTGACTGGATTCTTAAACAGCCAAACTGAGAGTGAGAAACGTCGACCAGCGATTCATCAAAACACATACCTACACACACAGTTATGAGTGAATGTCTCAAAAATAGATCAGGGACATGTTTGACCTCAAAATATGCATTATATTTTTGCTTAAAGAAATGAAGTCTATTTTTAGGACTTTTTTGTGACTTAAGTGTTTTAGTCTCTCATTAAATGTCACAATTGTAATGTGCCTGAACATTTTACTTTCTTTTTTTTCTTAATATTGCCATTACACTATATTACAAAATAATATAAATAAAGGCAATATAACAAATACAGTATATCATTTAATGTATACAATTGTATATTTTAATATAGTATACAGTATTTATATTACATAGGATAACATGTATAGGCTACATGATCCTTTACATACTGAATATACTAGAAATTTAGATATTTTGGGTTATACTGATGAAAATGAGATTATTTTACGTAAAAATAAGAATAGGACGGGCGGTGCTTAGCTGTCGTGAAAATAATTTGGTGCCAAAAATCACAAAAGTCCTAATAAAATATTTGCATTTATTTCAAGCTTTTGTTTTGGGGTGAAATTTGACCTTGAGATATTCTTAACAGGTTTCATGAGATTTCACCCACACACACGCATATAGATGTGTGTTTATGCATTATGCACAAACGTGTCAGCATGTCTGAAACACAACGTGAATGACATGTACACACACACCTGTTTCACATTCATGTAAGCTTACACACCGTCCTAGTTGAGGGTCCTTCCCTGACAATCACCCCGAGTCTGTTTTATGGCCAATAAAATGAAACAGCAACACTATGTCTCTGCTTTAAATGGCGTTGCTTTTCCTTTAAACGGTGGCTTTATAGCACGAGTCGTAAAGGCTGTTTAATTCAGCTGCGTGTCGCTGATGCTGATGTTGGCATTCTGCCTGCCGTCAACAGACGACGCTTGTGCCATGAAGGGCGGAAGAGAGCGAGAGAGAGAGAGAGAGAGAGAGAGAGAGACCTTCTGCATTGAATTACAAGCTGCGCTTAAACTCTATGCACTAAAATAAATTCCATTATGGAAACACACAAACCTCAAGTCGGAGCATCGATATGATTGCATATCAGATTAAATAAGTAAGGAACAATTTCAGTGCTTTGAAAACATATGTCGGTCTACGGCGGGGATCTCATTAATATTTTGTGGAATTCTTTGAATAATTTCTCTCCCAAATTGGGAACTCCGAAGGGGCTTGAGTCATTTCATGAAATAATGAAACGTGTGAAAAGTACCTGATGCAAAAGTGAGTCTTTCAGATGTTGTTTCTTGCTACAACGTAATGCAAAGTGTAGTGAGCATGGGCTTCAGTCGATGAAGATGACTTTATAAAGAAAAGATGAATTACATAAAGCTCAACACAAACCTACAGTATCCCGTCCAATAGGGAATAAGTCCCCAGGGAAAGAGGCGGAGCTAAAACAGGAACTTAATGTAGAGAACACAGATACACATTAATCATATTTTGTGTCAATTTTACAGAAAAAAATGCATGTTGAATATAAAAATAATTAATGTTGGCAAATTTTTGTAGACAAGGGGAGGAGTCAAAATAAGTCATATTTTTTTATTTGTAATATAGACGGTTTTTATCGTACGCATGCGTCTGGACCGAAGTTAACTTGCGGTCTTGTGTTTGGTTATCGGTCTGTTTAGTGGCTAGTAATATAACAATTTATTTTATATTTAATTTATATAAATTTTATTTTAAACTCGCATTTTATTTTGTATTAAATCTAATTAAAACTACTCAACAGTTAGTGATTCTTATGTTGTTGCAGCTGAAACCGTCTAATGTAATATATTATATCATTTGGTTTATTTTTTGACACTTTTTCGGATATGCTGATAGTGAATGCGGTTAATGTAAATATATTTAATATTTTTTGCCCGAAAAAGCTAAAAATAAAATGTTGCATTTACAATTTATAAATGCACAGACTTCAAGCTTCTCTGCCTTTCTGTTTTCCGCTCACAGTCTCTCTCTCTCTCTCTCTCTCTCTCTCTTTCCGTCTCTCTGTTCCTTCATCTCTCCACTATTTCTTCCATCAATCGCTTGTCTGTCACGCTGCAGGAGCACCCAATCTATCACGGGTTAGAGTTCGGGGGCACTGCGACTCTGAGCATTCAAGCGTCGCCTCCATCATGCTTTCGCTCTCTCTCTCACTATATCTCTCTCTGTGTCAGGCAGAATATGTGAAGAGGACGGATGGAAACATTCAGTGTATGTAGCGTTTACCATCCCTAATGAAGGTCCAGGCATGAGCATTACATTAAAAATAATGTGCATGCTGTCTCTTCTGGCGGAGGGCACATTAGAACCCGAGCCAAGTGATGGGGTTGGTTTCACCCAGCATGTGTGGAGAGACATAGTCGGGCATTGGGGATTTACTGTGGTCCTGCTTTAGATGTGAGGTGGAGGGGGGTCTAGAACTGTGGTATTTGTGATGTGCGAGTCTCTGTGTGTGGTTGAAATGAATGAGATATTGAGTCGTTCACCTTTTCTCTGCCCTCGGATTCCAAATTGAATTTGAGGGATCTTGTGGGCGGGTCTGCGTCCTAGCACTCAAAGCCACATCAATTACTATTGGCGACGGAGCAATTGATTTCAAAATCACACTGCATGCAGACGTGTGGCATATAGGGTCTGGCCTTATTCTCACACACCAACTCAAACCTACAGTGGCTGAGATGACGTCTTTGGCATTATAGAAAGCCGTGTATGGATAGGCAGTATGTTTTAAGGGGAAATCAATCAAACCTTCTGGAAATATACATCACGCCATGGCAACACAAACAGGTGAGGGCAGGTCAAAAGTCAGAAGGGGGTCAAGACCCTGTACGGTGACCCCTGATAAAAACCTAACCTCTGATTTACACGATGCCCCAGACAGGCGTATCGGTGACCTTAACCGTGACCGTAACCATGACGATCAGGCCACTGTTGCCGTGGGAGGATAATGAGGGGGAGAGTGCATCAGGGCTTTATGTACACACACACACAAACGCACCTTATAGGCTAAAATAGATGAAGCTTTTCTAAATCGAATGTGCTCGTCACAGCCCCGACTACACTCTGGATCAGTTTCTGAGCTCTTTGGGTTCAACTGACTTTAAGTGATATCTCAAGTGGGAGATATAGAAATCCCAAAACAAACAAGTTTGAGTTCAAGCGTGTGTGACGATAAAAAATAATTATAAAACATAATTCAAGTCTAATTAAATGTGGGAAATCAAATTCAGAATCATAATTCAGAAGTAGAATCAGGATCGCAATAAAATGAAGTTACTCGGGATTACAATTATCATTTTAGTTATGATCAAAAATAGAATAAGGATTACAGAATTATGATAAAAAGAATCAGGATCGAAAATAGAATCAGTATCAGAGTCATGATCTGATTTAAGATAAAAATTAGAATCGGGATCAGAATTATGTTCGAGAATAGAATGTGGTTTAGAATTCTGATCAAATAGAGTCAGGATCAGAATTCTGATACGAATTGCGTTTAAAAATAGAATTGGGATCAGAATTATAATATGAATAATGATCAAAAAAGAATCCGGATCAGTATTATGATTAGATTTATTATCATTAAAAGTCGGTTTAGGATCAAATTGTGATCAGCAGTCAAAACAGTATCAGAATTATGAGCACACTTAACAAACTGAAAATAAAATCTTAATTATTAAAATAAACCCGTTGTTCATGTAGAAGAGCACTATTCTTTCATCTCACAATTCTTCCTCTAACACAATAAAACGAAAGCTAATCTGGGTCAAATTCAGCAGGTTTGTGCATCCTATAATACGGATCAAAGTGTTTTTGTTTATATGTTAATGAATCTCAGAACAGAGTGTTCTTTTCTGAATAACACAGACAAATACACAGCGTCAGCAAGGGAACAAACTCAAATGCTACTCTAATTCTCCATTTGCATATTTTACACCCTCAAGATTTTGCCTGTAACTAAAGAGTGTTGCTCACCCTCGGTCTCACTCTCACTCTCTCTCTCTCTCTCACTCTCTCTAGGGTAATAAGTCGACTCTCTCATTCCATCACACGCTGTGGTACATTGATCAGGCCTGCAGGTCAGATTCAATAGGATCTGAGAGTTGAGTGAGACCAACACACACAAACACGCCAGTATTCACGTTTCTCGTTCACACATCTGAAGTGTTACGTGTCCCTCTAAGGAGGTCAGACTCCTGGACGGTTCCGGCTTGTAAACAGAGGCCTTCATTAACATTCAAGCACACAAACAAACCCTCAGAAATGGGAGCAGAACGTTCCAGAACAGTATGTGATGTTTGTCGGGCAACAAACTATGACAGAAAATTCATAAGCTCTAACGAAGAACATGCAGAAGCATCAATTTGTTCTTAAAACCCATATAGAGAAGCCAGATGCATTTCACATCTCATGGTCATCTCATGTGAAACGAGGCATTTTCAAACATTCCCGTATGAATCCATTGTGAATTGATGTGGTTTTTCTGCTAGTGAAATGCTTAAACATTCAAAGGACGCTGACCTCCACGGCTTCTTATTTATTCCAAAGAGATAGTAAGCTAATTTAATCATGCTTAAGCAATCGCCGCTGCGGTGCTTTATGGGATACGTTTTAGCAATAAAAAGAGTTAGCATTTATTGCTAACGCTGAGGGTCATTATGAGACATGCTGACCTCCACAGGCGCGCAAATGAATTTATGAAGTATTCTCTCAGCCGCCATAGACACCAACACACAATCTCATGAAATAGCCCTCGGTCCATTTGCACTGAACCATGGCAAAGCGAGCACATGTTAATACACAAAGTAATTACACTTTCACAACACACACACACACACAAAGCTTTTCATTAAACACACTCTGACTGTTTTGGGCAAGAGAACCATCTTATTAGCCACTGCTGAGAGGAACCAGATGATGTGTGTGTATGTGGGTGAGAGAGAGAGAGAGAGAGAGAGAGAGAGAGAGAGAGAGAGAGAGAGAGAGAGAGAGAGTATGAAATGTTTTGTGTATTAGAACGTAGCCGAGAGCTAGAAGCATGTGTCACAGCACTTTGCTACTCTACCGTTATTGCTATTTCTTCAATTCATCCTTATTTCTTTTCGTTTGACAAAGACAAACTGTATCGTCCCGGAGGCATTATAACAAAGCCCTAAAATACCTGTCAAAATACCATAGTTACTTCTGTAATGAAATGGGAAGACTGAAATGGTGTAATTTTCCTTGTGTGAGCGCTGGTATAGAAAGAAAGTTTCCTCAGACATTTCACACAACAGCAGATGACTTTAACCCTTGCATAGCCTCCACCTGAACTGCAGCTCAAAACATACCTGTTCCGCATATATTTGACTAACCAATAACTGTCTGTC
The DNA here is from genome assembly GCF_024868665.1 of Triplophysa rosa. Classification (NCBI taxonomy): domain Eukaryota; kingdom Metazoa; phylum Chordata; class Actinopteri; order Cypriniformes; family Nemacheilidae; genus Triplophysa; species Triplophysa rosa. The sequence goes on along the minus strand of NC_079913.1, from coordinate 2,235,703 downwards.
TTGCGTCTAAAAAAAATCTTGTTCATTCTCTCCTTTGCTTACTCCAGTTTAAGCCTCGTAGTATCATGACCTTGTAAACTAACTGTTTAGCGTGTTGACAAAATGTTTATATGCTCTCCTACTAGTTAGTCGGTTTGGATAAAAGCGTCTGCCAAATGAATAAATGTGTTCATGTTTTTGTTACACAGACAATGTTTGCCGGAAAAGTGGATAGCATATTCAGATTTAAGTCATTCAGACATAAAAATACTTTACAGATGTTTGCATTATCCCAAGTACAAGCAACATACAACCGCAGCCGCAGACTAATCCACATTTTCATTTAATCATTAACGTTACAATTTCAACAAAATCAAACCTCTGGAGTGACAAAGTCATCCAACAGCAATTTGAAAGACTGACAGCATGACAAGACACATGAAAACTGTGATAAAAGTCCAGGTTATCAGATAAAACAATAATTTTAAACTTTTCCTAAATACATGCATAAATATTACAGTTGTATTTCTTATAAGTGAATATAAACTGCAGTATTTGAGGTCTGAAAAACAGAGCATCTTTTCTGTTATTTTGACCCGTTTCTTTCATTTTCTGCATATAAATGCAAACAGAAACAATATTTTCACTTAAACTTTGGAAGGAATATTGTTAGTAGTTCACAGAATGAAACAAAAATTATAATTTTACCTCAACACATACCATTGAAGAATGTTGGTAACCGAACAGCAGAGCAATGTATTGACTTGCATTGGTTTTGTGTGTGTGCAATGTAAATGAATGAGTACCGCCGTTGTTTGGTTACCAACATTCTTCAAAATATCTTCTTTTGTGTTTTGCTGAAGAAAGTCATACAGGTTTGAAATGACATGAGAGTGAGTAAATGACAACAGAATTTTCATTTTTGGGTGAACTATCCCTTTAAGACCAACACTTATACAGTACAATTAGCTAAAACACTTTTACACAACAAATTTTAGGAATTGCACTTGATGCATTATGAGAAGTTGATCCACAGTTATATATCAATTTGATTCATTTTTTTATCCGTTTTTAAAAACATTTATTTAATCTAAATACAGTAATTGCTGTACATATAGCACTGCTAACTTTGTCTCTGTATCGCCATCTTTGTTTGGAACATGAAAGTGCAGGTTACTTAACTTTAACTTCTTGATGTGGGTTAAAGTCAGATCATGACGTCAAACTGAAATTCCTTTTAAAATTTCCCAATAGCACAACTTATAATTACTGTTAAGATTTTTTGGATCATTTTTAACAAAAAAGTGATCGATTGTGACTGTTGTTCGTTTTTACAAACTGAGTGATGTTTTCTGTGCTAATCCACAGTGCACCACAGATGCTGTCGATAAAGAGCTTATACCCAGAACACTTTTTGTAAAACAGTTCAGTGAGAAACACACCAGACCGGGGAGTTTGGTGCAGATCGGAGGTCTCCGCGGTTGCCATGGTGCCACGGGGTCACGGGGGTCACAGCTGCAAGAGGCAGCTTTAGGAGTTCGCTAACAATCGGAGGTCCCCTAATCACACAGACGCGCGCACACGCGCTTGTGCAGGACTCAGTGCGAACGCTCTCACAGAGGCAGGTTTAAATGAAACGCCGACTACAGCGCAGAGCTACCAGGAATCCTGTGAGCCATTCTCCCTTTCACCCCCTCATTCTCCAAATCTCTCACCTCTAGCCTCTCTGTTGGGCCAGCAAACCACTTCACCATCCCACCCTCCCGCTTTGTCTCTCTCTCACACACACACAGACATCGCAAGATGTCCTTGGTCCTTTATGGTGGAGGACAGATGGTGTCCTGGCCTAAACCACTCGATTCTTTTCTCTTTCTTTCGCAGTTTTTTATCCGTTCTGCAAGGGGGAGACCAGACTCTTGGGAAAGTGACCTAAACATAGTCAACGCTTTGGCGAGTGGATTTGAGACGGCGAGCTTAATGTTCGTCACACTTCTTAACAGTCAAATCAAGTTTGGCCAAATAAATGTGCGTATGTATATATGGAAAAAACACACACATGTTTATTTTAAGCCCCTGACTAACCCACTCCCCCTCACACAGAGCATTAAACCCCCCGCGGCCCAAACAAAGGGGCATTATTCCTTTCTGCAGTTGGACCGTTTTGGACTCACTTGCAGCTAAACACACACATACATCTTTACACAGGATACTGTTTGCTTGTTGTCTGTTGTGACCCGTGTTTCACTGGTGCTATATGCATTATGCACAGATTTGGCTCTGTCTTCAGCTGTTAGTGTGGTCATCAGTGTTGAACTTCATAGATTAAAAGCCATTTTAACCCCTGGTTCAGACAGCTGTATTGATCTGGACTGATATAAATCCCCAGCGTAACCAAACGGGTCGATTTAGTCCAGATTTACTCCGGGTATAATCTGAGGTTAGCCCGTCTCTATTGATCCGTTACAGCTTTCAAGATTCTGTTGTTCTAGAAAATGTGAAGCGTCCTGATGTTGAGATTCATCAGGAAAATAAATGTTTAAGAATCATAGCAGTGTTTTGATTTGGAGGTTCTAGAAGAGAGAACTACAGTTTTGGAATTGTTCTTCCAAAAAGCTTCGCGATGCTGTGTTCTTGCTTACATAAAAATTACACGATGCGTTAAATATTTCAAGCTACAGGGTTCCATAAGAAAGAAGAAAGAAAAATCACGGATCAGATGTCTTGAAAAACTCAGTTATTTCTGATAGACATAAAGGAGATTAAATGGAGAGCAAATGGAAACTCTCCCGCCTCTCAGATACTTATCCTTAGAAGAAATCTCAGAAATCTCTCCATTAGTTTCAGAAGTGAGCTCAAACTGAACTCAGATCTATCATGTCTGCAATTAAAAGTCAATATGATTGAAGATTTCGATATGAACTCAAACATTTCTCATCAAATTTACCCAAATCCAGATTATTTTACCTTTACAATCTACATTAGTTTTACACCTCCATACTCTTCATGTATATATACAGTTGTTTTATTAGTTGTAGTTGTTTTTTAATGAGAAACAGACTAAGGAGAAATTACATTTTGTAGTTCAGCTGTGCAATGACAGTGAAATTCTATTTTATTCTATTATTTTCCATTCTATTCTACTGTATGTTCTAGATATATTTGGCAAGCTATGATGCTGGGCTGCATGAATACACTATAAACAAGTATAAAAAATGTGATAACTTGAAAATTAACTGGCTTTATTTAAATAAAAAAATATATGTTATACTTTGCAATTAAATGAACCTTCCCTAAATTATATTATATTGAAGGAATAGTTCACACAAAAATTAAAATTTCATCATTTGCTCACCCTCCAGTTGTTACAAACCTGTATACATTTCTTTGTTGTGCTGAACACAATTTAAGTTTATAAGGCGTTTTAGGTCATCAGTCTTTTGTCCTGTATGGGAGTCAATGATGAAGCAGAACAGCTTAGTTACAAACTTTCATTAAAATATCTTCATTTGTGTTCAGCACAACAAACAAATGTATACAGTTTTTTCAAAAATTTACATTTTTGGGTTAACCATTCCTTTAACAAGAAACAAAATCAACTGCTTGAATCCACTTTTCTAGTGTAAAAATAAAGATACCATATAGCAGTGTTTGGGAAAAAAATTAAAGGCACAGTAACATGACTTCTCAGATTTACGCTTTCACCGCCTGCAACTCGAAAAAGAAATAATTTGTCTTCAAGCTGAGAAGAAACTCCCATGTTCCCTGTTTTAATGGTCTGTTGCAAAGATGGTAAAACCCAATCAGCCATTAAACCAGCAAACTCCTGCAAGAGTCCTGGAGAAACTTGCTTTTTCTATCAAGTCATAAAAGTTCAGCGAGCAAGGGAATCAATCAGCGCTATCACGCTGCCTTCCAAAGATCTTTGACAATCGACTAAATATCTTAATGACTGCGGATTTGCACATTACAGTTTTATCATAACTGACTAAGCTTCTCAGACAAAGATTTACACCCATTATCTCAATAATACCCTTAATTACTGTGTTCATTATATCGTCCCACACAAAGCGCGAGACACAGACACCTCTGGATTACCTACTTAATCTGATGATGCCATGTCGTTTTCCCACACAATCAAACTAGTGCCAAATGTTTGCCACAGCCGGGCGGAAATACATAATCCGCACAAATGCTGTAAATTCAGGGAAGACATACCAGACGTGGAGCTCAAATGATGTTTTCCAAAGACCATGAACCTATTCAAATCTCACTTTATGAAGTGTATTCCGCATTTGTTGTAATAATGGATATACCTTCTGGGCTTTAAACGTATACATATTTAAACAACCACCCTGAAAAAAATGAGGGAACTGTATAAGAGAGAGAGAGAGTTCTCGAATCGACAATAAAATGTAATAAAAACGATTGTTTACGTTTGTTTTCAGTTTTATAGACATCTGCACTGCACTTTCTCTTTATAGACTGTATATTTCTTTCACGAGTTAAAATCAGCCGTGTTTCTTCAAATGAGTTTTCAACGTGGCACATTTTATATCAAGTGGAAATAAGAAATTCGATTTTAACGGTTGTTACCGGCTCACAGAAAAGATTATATTTGGTGTTGCCTTGTGTAAACGTAACATATCAGCAAATCAGTCAAAACACATTTAAAAATGTTTATGCCCTCGGCCTCATTCTGGATGTTTCTTGACAATCTGTCCCACGCAGGTTTTATAGAAACGTTATTCAAATCATAAGATTAACCAAAGTGTCTTATGTTTACGGATTTGAAAACAGGTGGCGTGTGTAAGCCGCAGTAGCGAGAGGTCTGATCTAATGAGATCTGTGATACTATGTATCGCACCCGTCCTTCTGGTGCATGTGTATGTGTGGGAGCGTGTTTGGGGTGGCGCTGACCCCGGTTTTGCTGTGCGCGGTGGGAGCTCCGATACAGCAGGCTGAACTGCCCCTCTTTTATAAGGAGCATAATAGCCGTCCGCTCACAGCTGACCAACACTATCAAAGGGAGAAGACGCATGAGGGATTACAGATTTAACAAGCCCTTTGTGCAGACTAATTACATGTGAATGAGGGGCTGTAGGAGCTCATCCACCCCTTATATCTACCACAGGTGAACACCAAGCAAACCCCACCAACAACACACTTTCAAACACGTAAACACAACACACAATACAGGGATGTATAACCAGAAATTTTACGAATAAAAATGATGGGTTGCTTCAACCCAGGGTTGGTTAATTTGTAACCCAACTGTTTCTTTTGTCCGTATTTTGAAAACATGGTAATACTGTACGATAAGGTTGTATTTGTTAACATTATTGTTCATAGTTACTTTAATGCATTTAATGTCGTTTAATGCATTTACTAGAGTTTTCAGCATTTATAAATCTTTGTTAAAGTTAGTTTAATGCCAATACAAGTGTTCATGTTAGTTCATGGTGCATTAACTAATGTTAATAGATGCAACTTCTGATTTTAAAAATGTATTAGTAAATGCTCAAATGAACATGAACTAATATTAATATATGTTGTAGAAGTATTGTTCATTGTGTGTTAGCTAATGCATTATCAAATACAAACTTATTTTAAGGTGTTACCAAAAACGTTTGCTTAGCATTTGAAAACAACCCCGCATTTTAGTGTTATTTATAAAAAAGAAATAAAAACTCAACATTACACTTCAGCACATTACACTACAAACAATAAATTTGCATGTATGTGTATCAACACCTACTCAAATAATGAAGGTTTATTTTTTACAGACAAAATCTGAAGTGAATTTTTAAAAACTTCACTTTCCTGTTAAACTTTCTATACTTTAAAGTATACCTTTCATCAACAAAACATGTTTATATTAAATCATTATTATCAAATAACAGATCATTGGATAATAGTATACTTTGATTTATATTTCAGCCTATCCAAAATAAGCATTTTATATTGAATTTAAGATCAAGTGTAACCATAGTTCTAAGAACAAAGGAGGTGGGCATGAATGCGTTTTGAAATGGGGCATTTAGTTCCTCATAAACAGTCCTCTCCAATTAAACTACGAGAAATTAAACAACTTCAGCACAGGCTCTGTATAATCACTGCTAATTTATTGCTCAGATTATTCGCCATTAATTCTCATTCTCTCAAACACAGACTGGAGTAACTATACCAGGGAGATAAGTGTTTAATAATACTGACTTAGAAATAAACGCCGGACCTTTTCGTTCCTTTAACGGGTCTAGCATCGTTTATGCGCTATTAAGACGTATAATTGAACAGCCATAGTTTTCATATTACTTTATTAAGCTAATGTGTTTTATGCTTGGCGGTGCACGACTACGTTAACGCTTCTGAATCTTAAAATTACAACTCAATTAACATGAGCGCTTTTTCTATTTCGCCAAAACTCGTGCGCTCCTGGCAATTGATCAATTCATGCACTTCCACTTTTCTTGGTATATCAACTCGGAATTATGCAAATATTTTGTCCTCAGTCAAAGGGTTTTTAAGGGTCGCAGACGTTGGTTGGCAAATATGTTGGTCATTGCAGTATTTGCATTTTAAATATTGACGTGCACTGTAACGCGAACGGTGTACTAAACTTTGCTTTGACCTTGAATAAAAGTAGGCTATGTATGTGTGAATTTATAGTTTTAAAATCGAATTATTGCATATAATGGCATAATGTAAAAAGATAGAAATGCTTTCCAATCGATGCCAAAAGAACGTGCAAGGGTGCGCATAAAGTTAATGTGGATCCATGTTTACAAAACGCCTTGGCTGGGGTGGAGGTAGAGTCTGTCCATTCACCTCTCACTGGCCCTGCGATGCCCTGCATGCGCTTTTCAGGCTTTGAAATGAGGCTTTATGTGTGCGGAGGGAGAGAGAGAAAAGGCTCGAGCAGCTGTGACGTGGGCGGCGTTGTTTCATTCACCTCTCGCCATGGCAACGGACAGGGGCGCGACAAATATGCCCCCTCCTCGAGCCGAGTGAAAGACAGAGGGAGAGTCCAAAATTCCGTTTTAATTCCCATCAGAACAAACAGAGTTTTCAGAAGCACAAATAGTAAAGAAATAACGTCCATAAATCATATATTTTTGTTATATTTTATTGTTGGTTATTTAGTGTCTTCAAATGCAGAATACTTCATTGAACTCTGTTGCAGTTGTCTTTGCGCAGATGATTTAACGGATTAACAAAACATCCATGTACTCTGTTTTTGACAGTACGTCTGTATTTAATTATTCTCTAATGTATTAAGTATTGTAGTTTACAGAAAAACATTGAACAAAAATGAGTTGTTTTGTGTTAATATAAAAACCAAAATAATTAAAATGAACATGAAGTGAGCATATATAAAATGACACGTTTTTTTAACAAGCCAAAATTACTCGAACAATGCCAAGATCTTAGTTTTATATGAATGACATAAAAAAGCACATTAAAGAACGAGTAGTTCAATTAAACCATAGTTTAAATGAAATGTTAAATTAAAGGCAGTCTGGGATACCTTTGGAGCAAAGTGGCCCACTGCGCCCCGTCACTACTCATACCTCGGTGCTTGTTTTCGGAGGAACGCAACGGGATGGGGAGTTGTGTGTTGAATCTGCTGTGACCAATGAACGCGCCGCTGTTAGTGGCAACCGCATCTGTCAAGCGTTTCTGGCCAATAAACAGCAGAGCGAGGCGGATCTCAGGTGCGCGCCTCTGCATCCTCGCGGCTCTGGCGCGCTGGGGAGCCGCCTGTGGCACAGAGTAGCTGTCAAACGCGCGCTCGCGAACACTATGGCGACCGCGGCGTCCAACCACTACAGCATCCTCACGTCCAGCGCGTCCGTCGTCGCGCACTCGGAGCCCGGCAGCATGCAGCAGACGCCGCCGGCCTACAGGGACGCGCAGAGTCTTTTGCAGAGCGAGTACACCACCCTGCAGAGCAGCGGGAGCACGCTCAGCCACGCGCACCAGTGGTTGACGGCGGCGCTGTCTCACGGGGGAGAGGGATCGCCGTGGCCCGCCAGCCCGCTGGGCGAGCAGGACATTAAGCCCACGCTGCAGGGCGAAGTGGAGGAGCTGCAGCATTCGCCCAATCTGACGCCCAGACAAGCGCACCTGGTGCAGCCGAGCCCGCATCACGACGCGAGTGCTTGGCGGGTGACGACCACCGCTCATTTGTCGAGCATGACCACCTCAAACGGACAGAGCATGATTTACTCTCAGCCCGGCTACGGCGAGCAAGGGATGCACCATCACGCCCTCAGGGATGCGCACGAGGACCACCACAGCCCGCACCTCAGCGAGCACGGCCACCCGCAGAGCCTTCATCAGGGACACCACGAGCACTCGGACGAGGACGCGCCGACCTCTGACGACTTGGAGCAGTTTGCCAAGCAATTCAAGCAGCGCCGGATCAAACTGGGTTTTACGCAGGCGGACGTGGGGTTGGCTTTGGGCACGCTCTACGGTAACGTGTTCTCCCAGACCACCATCTGCAGGTTCGAGGCGCTTCAGCTGAGCTTTAAGAACATGTGCAAACTCAAGCCTTTGCTGAACAAATGGCTGGAAGAGGCGGACTCCACCTCGGGTAGTCCGACCAGCCTGGATAAGATAGCCGCGCAGGGGAGGAAAAGGAAAAAGCGGACCTCCATCGAGGTGAGTGTCAAGGGGGCCTTGGAGAGCCATTTCCTCAAGTGTCCCAAACCCGGGGCGTCTGAAATCACCTCTCTGGCGGACAGCCTACAGCTGGAGAAAGAGGTGGTGCGGGTCTGGTTTTGTAATCGGAGGCAGAAGGAGAAGAGGATGACGCCGCAGAACGGACCGATGCCCGGTAACGAGGATGTGTACGGGGACACCTCGCCTCACCACGGGGCTCAGACACCTGTTCCCTGAAAAAAAGGGGAAGCCGCGCACTCAAACGGCGACCTGAACAGAATCGACAGTCTCTTTGTCCTGGGCACAAGTCCGTTCACGGTGGACCGACGGTCATGATTTGTGTCTACGGCACCTCGGAGGGAGCGCAGCGGGCATTGTTGCCCGAACAATACGCGGGCGCGAGAAACGCGCTCCGGTAAACTTAGGCGATACGCTGCGGGGGAACCTAAAGAACGAATGTTTTTATTAGACGAAGTATATTTCATTTAAAGTCCGGGGATCTGTGAAAGAATTTTATCACTTCCAACCGAAAGCTGTGAAAAGGCGTCAGGGGCGCAAATTCCCCAACGCCATCTTCCCCTCATAACCACAAAGGTTTAATATTGATTGAATTTAATCCAGTGCAATGCCTGCAGCTCATTCTCTTCCAAATATAAATGTCAATTAATTATTTATTATTGTTGTTATTGTTATTAATATTATTCATACGTACAAAAGTAGCCTATCACAGTTACATTTAAATAGCATGAGACATTCTCTTAAAGTTGCTGCATCTAATTTTGCTTGCAACAAAGGCTGCCAAGTGCTGCTGTGCTGCACACAGAAAAACAACCCAATTTCATGCAGATCACGGATTCACACTGCTGGTGCATAACAGAGCGTGCGTCCAATACAAGGCCTGGGGAAACATTAACATCTCCAGTACTGCACTGTTACCGATTACATTAGACGGATTTGTTTGAAGAAATTAATAAATAGCAGGACAAGCCTTAATATTTACAAATCCAGTTGGGTTGTCCTTCAACATTTTGTAATTAAAATACAATTTAAAATAAAATATTGGCCTTACTGGATTTGTATGCAGCCAAATTGCGTTCGTGATTTGAGACAACGGCTGTATGATTATTTTGTGAATGATTTTAGGCTTTTCAATTAGGCCTGCTCTTGATTTAATGTAGGAGGCAAATTTGAAAGAACTCAAACACAATATAATTTAAGATATTTCAGAGTACAGACAAAAAGCAAATCGTTTTTATTGTAATTTGACTAGTAACCATGCAAAAAATAAGATCATGTATAAAAGCAACGAACTAATAATAATAATAATAATAATAATCTCATCCACAGTGGATAGTTTTTCTGTTCGGCTGCGTCTTTCATATTGGGTCTGTATTCTTATTATTATTGTAACACTGTGTTAACACGCAAAAGCCTCAACATGTTTGTACCTGTTTGATGTTTTGATATATTTTAATTGTTTTGTTTTTCTTCCAAAACTTTCGGTTTTTGTGTGTCAGCAGTTGTGCGTATTTTCTTTAATGGTACAATATTACACCAGCTGTGTTGCTATTAATTTGATGACCTGCATCGAAAAAAAGGACACTGTGCGTAAATGTTTTTTTATTTGAATTTTTCTATGGCTTTGTGAATACTTGTATATTTGTGCACCTAACCTGGTACTGCCAAAGCACAACCTGTCAGTGTGCCCTATATTGAGACCATTAATGTCGTTGGTTTTGACAGAAAAAAATTGCACAGTTTTTAAAAGACTTTTGTCATTAAAGGAATACATTTTTCTATGAAGAAGTGCATCTCATGAATATGCCCAGTGGTTAATTATAACGAGGAGGAAAATACTGAAGATAAATGCTGCTCACAGTTTCACAGATTATGTGACCATTAAGGCAAGTGGAATATAGCATCGCCCCGGGATAACGTGCAGTTGTAGATCCTCTGCACCACATTACAATTTCTTGTAAGGCAAAATTTTGCCATTTTACCCATAATGATGACAGATTGGATGGTTCAGAAGTATGCAGAAAACAGATGGGTGTAGTCTTTTGTGAACAATTTGCAGATTTGCATGGTATTGTGCATAAAATAATAGAGCTATTTATAATGTTTCTAAATTTAACCAATTTAAAGTTTACAAAATAAATCAATAATAAAAAAATGAAGGCTGCAATGTTACAAAATGGAAGCAATATTAAAATGCGTAATGGTTATTATAAAAAAAATGATAAGCCAAATAAGATTAATATTGAAATAGTGCTTTTATAATAAAATATGTATTATTTAAAAAATAATAGTTATATAACCATTATTTTAAACGTTTCGATCTTCACAATGTGGTAAAGATGGACCAATTTTATCCTCCACAATCCATTCATTAGCAATTTATTTTCTGAACCGTGTTCGTTAAATAACCGAAAATAAACAATTCGATTTTGCTTTATTGGTTGTTTTCTTTGTGCTTTCAATGAATTGTGAATCTCGGGGCCTGGATATAGACGGCCATGCAAAATTGCAACTCTCATCCGAAGCTATAAATGTGTGTCATGTGGTATGAGCGCCATCTGCTGGTCATGTTGTTACTTTTTAGGTTGAGAAGAGCAGGGTCCTTCATGAACCATAAGGCTTATATTGCAGATTTTAGGGACGTAACTCATAAATACATTGTCAGAACTATTTATCACACATTAAACCAAATATCTCCAGATAGCTGCTGATGGCACCTATAAGAAGATTGTGCTGTTTTTTATGCTAATGGAATTTGAATAGTGTTTAAGATACAATTCTTACCTTTGGAAGGTTTTAGTGTTGGAGTTGATGGCACATATGGAATCTGGGTTGGATCAGTCACTCAAGGTTGAATACTAAATAACATTTTAAAAACAAAGTGAGCTCTCAGCCAAGTTGTGGAATGTATTTCGGTGTCTTAATTGAAACAAATTAAAGTCACCTGCTGGTTGTCCCAACCACATCCATGTGTCAATCACATGACACAAACAACCTTTCTAACAATCACAACGTATTTTATAGTTTTAATAATTAGCAAATTCTCTAATAAACCAATAAAATGTATATTTCAAAATCGGCATATATATAATTTTTTTACTTAAATTAATTTTTTAGGGCATTAAAACAGTACGTTCTATAGCACATTTGATCATTTATAATAATTCATCCAAATGTAAAGTTTTAGTATCATGCTATTGATGACTACATGAGAAACCACAAACAGGAGCAGTTAAATGGTTACAGCTATATTTCATGAATCATTTTAATACATTCGCCACACAAGTTCGGGTCTTGTTTTACAGGGATCACAGGTTCATGTACACAGGTCCTCCCTCCTCAATATTCTGTACAGCACATAATAAATTCATAAAGCCACCAGGTCATGATACACAACATTGATTCTATCATATACGGCTAACGCACACATGACAAAATAAATTTGATTGATAACTTTTGATCTTTGCCTCTCCAGCATGAATCCATCTTTTGGTTGCCGTAGTGTCATTACAGAACATGAGTCGGGTGCTCTGTATGATTGTCATGAAATGCTTAAACTAGCTAGAAATAAAATACAAAGCAATCTTTTGACTTTCACGGGCAATTGTTAATGCTCCTCTGATACACCTTAAATATGCAGCAGCAAAATTCAGTTTGAGTGTTTTCTGAAATGCATTAAAAGATAAAAAATATAAAACTCATTAAAAGTCAAGAATAAATCATTTGTGGTATTTTCAAAACAATCAAACATCACAAGTGATAGATATAAAGGTCAAGTGGTCCAGGTAATGCACAAAAATATAATATAGTACATAAAATAACAGACAAATAAAATACAAAATAGATGTTTGCTTTTGGCATCAGACACAATCTCAAACTCACCAATAAACAAACAAATGAAAGATATAATATTTGGTTTGGTTCAGACCGGCCAATTTCTGACTTCTTATTTACTGTGACATTTGTTTGGCACTTTTTAACAATTAATGGCATGCAGACGTTTTTTAAGCCAGAGCATTTTCCCCCCTAAAAGCACCAGTTTACACATTTAAGATCTAAATGTTATTTATATGAAATTATTTCTTACTACAGGTGTCCTGATTTCCAACAGTAGATAAGTGCATGTAAGACATGAAAATATCAACACTTTTCATTTATCTTTTAATAAGAGACATGTATCCTACTGCATGGTTAGGTTAAAATATATTTTTTCAAATGAAAGGGCATTGCATGTAACAAGAAATATGTACATGGCACAGCTGAGTACCGATTATACATCACTATGAAACAGAAAAAGCAGCAGTCTCCTGTCTTGTGTATGATTGGTTGTGTATGAACCCCTCTGAGATCACTTCCTACAGGAACTCGTGTGTGACGATGACAAGGTGACTCACTCATGCAGCAAACACACACACACCAGCATCAGCTCGATCCCTCCTCTTCTGCATTGTGTTATGCACCTCCTCTCTGTGATAGCGGCATTTTAATAAGCCAGTTTTTGTAATATTGCTGTATTACAACATTATTCTGTTCTATTTCTTACAAAATCATATTACGTGGGGGGGGTTGTAGTATCAATATGTGATGCAGTACACAAGGGGGCGCTCTTGCATAACACAAATACAGATCTCAAGCGTTTGCTGTTTGACAAACACAAGTCATCTTTTGACACACATACAAAAGATGAAGATTGCTGTAATGGAGCTGCATTTAACAGGCGGAAATAAATGACGTTTATATTGGCAGCTAAAACAAATAGATAAAAATGAGACACAGCACACACAACCTAATGGCATTTGACATCACTGACTTCAAACAAGGCATGAGGCATCTTTGTGCCAAGTTTGAATAAGATTTACAATGAATATTCATGCTGTTTTGTCCTTTCTTTTCTACAGAACAAAGTCTTACAGATTTGGAATGATATAAAGATGACAAATGTTCATGTTTAGGTGAACCATTACATAATTATGGTACGACAATGAACCGAGCATGCTGACTACAATCCATGATGTTAAGACTTCCAGACACAAAATTTGAATCATGTCTCCACAGATTTGATGTGATGTGAATTATGATTGTGAAATTGAACTTTCTTGAGATTGTAGTCAGTATTTGCCAAAATCTACTCTCACATTTTCGCCACAACCATTTATATCAATTGTCCTTTCTCTTTGGAGATTTGACTGAATAAAACCTAACATGCACATTAGAAGTCGCGCAGTCCAAGATCAAGATTCTTTCATCCTCCACCCGTATTATAATAATGACACAGATGGTTAATGGAGGGGAGTCACGTGATGTCATTCAGCTGATTTTAAGCACAGTGATGATGTCACACTCTGGGAGGAGTGATTCAGTAGAAACATCATTCACTCCTTTTCATCCTATTTATTTCATCTTCATATTTTATGCCCTATGATCTGAGTTCCCTCTGGCCTGTATAATAAAATTTATTTCTCTCTATAAAGAAAATTTTCATAATACCTTCACTGCCTGCTTTATTGCCATGTCTTGGTCAGAGTCTGGAGAAAACACTCTTCATTCGACCACCCTTTCACTGGGCTCCATTGGGCCCGTGGGAGATCAAGAGGCGGGGCCCGTGCAGACACATCATAAAAGGGGGTGTGGTTAACCCTTCAGCGGCTCCGTTTCCGATCCTTCGGTGTCCATATCTGAATCGAACAGAGAGCGTCCTGTGACGTCGCTGTCTGGAGTCTGTGTGTCGCGGTGTGAGGGAAGGCTTTCCAGTTCCTGGAAGCTGTCGCTGTGTGAGTAGAGACCCAAATCCGGTAGCTGGGAAGGAGAGTCCGGTTCATCGCTCAGTCCGTCGTAGTAGAGATCATCGACATCCACAAACCATTCTGGCCAGAATTTCCGGCGAATTCGTTCACAGTACATGGCCAGGTTGATGAACTCACCTACAGAGGAGAGGAAATAGAAATACACACAACTGATGCTTGTCAGACAGTATTCTTATCCTGTTGCAGTAAATATGTTTACAGTAAAGTGGACGACCTCACCTTTGATAAGCTGCTCAGGACGGGTTCCTGGAAGTGTCCACATGGCCTGCGCCAGATGGCCAAATACAGAAGCATCTACTGTGGAAAACTGGGGGCCCATTAGATACTTTTTATCGCCTATGGTAGAAAAAAGGATTATAAATCAATTCTATTTAAAAATGTGAATGGTGCAGACCACCATCAACTCTCTATTGTGGTCTCTAGATATGATTTGTTGCACATTTTATCATACACAAAGTAAAAAAACAACTTAAAAATAATAACATAATATACATTAATAAAATAATACATACAATACATTCACAAATAAAATACATACATTCACTTAAAAAATGTATATAAATTAAATAATTATAGATTTTTTTTAAATAAATTCTAAAATAAAGTAAAGTCTTCTGTAACCCTTGTTTACAAAACCTGCTGTGATCGATCCTCATTACATGAAAAATTCAATAAAACTGTACATTTGGCTTAATGCCTCTCACCGTAAAAACTCCACCGATTGTTTTACCAATAATCATAAACCACAGCTCAGCGTTTAAAACATACCAAGAAGCGTGGCAAGCGTGCGCATGTCTTTCTCCATCAGTGTGTAAACTTCCTCTTTAGAGAAACGTCCGATCCCATGACCGTACATCTCCCTTTTTACAATCCCACCGGTCACCTGACTCACAATCCACTTCAGCAGGTCACTTAGCGGCCCGTTCATCGCCAACATCTTCTGCGTCTCCTCCACATTATCAACCCACTGACAGTACGCGATCGTCCTGCATCAAACACAAATTTGGTTCATTGATGAACTGTGTTCATTGGTTTCAATTTAAGGAAGCACATATACGGTTGTTGCAAATGTACGCCTTGCACTATTGCTGTGGGTAAGAGCCAAATGTGTAAACGTGAATGCAGAAGAACTGAAAACATTTTCCATATTGGCACGAAGCAGCTCTGCCTCACCAGTAAAAGTGTTCCTCCACCATTTTGGTGATGGCACGCGAGATGGCTTTCTCCTGAGGACTCAGGCTGGAGTTGAGGTTCACACCGAGCTTCTCCTCCAGAAAGTTGATGATGAACTCTGTTCCGTACACCTGCTCCTGATTATACGCGATCCAAGGCATCTTCCCCTGAGGAGACAACTTCCCATCGAAATAGTTCTGCGGAGAAAAGAGAAAGAATATACCATCTGATCCCTTGAATACATGTATAGTTAATAAAATGTAAAAGGTTAGAGACACATGTATCATATCGCATGAATTTTCTGAAATGTTTCACTACATCCTTAGATACCTGGTAGGGCAGGTCTGCCATCCGCAGGTACGTTTCTATCTTGAGACAGAAGGGGGACAGGCTAGGGACTCCAGTTTTGGGCCGGGCAAACTGATGCAGAATGATGGCGTCTTGAGAGTCCAACTCCTGTTCCTTCCTACAGCCCAGCAAATATGAAAGATGATCAAAGATGGATAAAATTCTACATTTTGTTTCAAAATCCACATAAAGTTGAAGTAAAAACATTTCTGGTCATCCTACAATTATTAATGGAGTTGCTGGATTTTGTCGCTGTCCACTTTCCTGGTGCTGAAACTGTCTGTTGTCTCTTTCTTGAATTTAAAATCGAATTCATCTGACTAAACAGACTCATTTAAAAGAGCTTTGAATTGCATGTGAGAGCTTTCCAGAGTCTCGTGTAATGAGATGTTTTGCTGAGAACTAACAATGTTGCCATTTCTGCAAAGGTCACATACAAACATAAAGCTCAGGATTAAACTCTGAATGAAATTGGCAGATCACGATTTACCCTCTCTCACAAAAGAGTCGATAAAGGTCATACTGCCAACTGTGCAACACAAGCAGACGGTTCCCGTAAGACCTAAACACAGGGACTTGTGCAGCGGTGCCCTTGAAATAGCACATCAACAACATTTATGATGTACACCGGGACATAGTGTCCCGCAGCGTATCCTGCTCAAATCTCATTCAGCTGGCTGGTGTTTTATGTGTTCCTCCAACAATGTAAGTGATGGATATCAAGTGGACTGCATTGTGTTTGCACTCGTCAATAATGTACTGTTAGCTCAGATGGAAACTTCCATCAGCTGGGGGGGGGGTAACACAAGACTTCTCAAACTAACAAAGCCTCTCTGCCTCATCCAAGGGTATCCCATTAAATAATATGCCATTACAACATAAACAGCCTACAGATGTTTAATGCATTATACACAGGAATGTATAGATATATCCAAATCCAATTTAAAAAATAAAGTAATAAATAGTAGTATTAAACACACTATATAGCTTAAGTATACCTCACGTACATACACGCAATATAATGTATATGTACCACACAAACAGATAGACAGACAGGTCATAAATACCTGATGACAAGCAGCTCGTGTAGTAAATAGGCAGCGGCGGCGAGCAGCGCGCCCCCGGTGATGTAGAGGGTTTTCCTCCAGCAGGTGTCGGACGCTAACGCGGACATGATCCCTCCGTACTCCTGCAGCGGGTACGCGATGATGTAGCCATACAGCGAGAGTGGCCCTTCGGAGCCGCAAAAGTCCAGCGAGAAGCTCTTGTTCCGGGCCAGCTCAAGCACGCACGAGCGGGTCCACGCGAACCCGACGCGCCAGTACATCCTCTCTCTCCTCTGTCCGCCCTTCGGCCCGGTTCGGGTTCGGCAGGGGAGGCTTCATCAGTGCCGCAGGGTGGAGGAGGTGCTGGTGGTGATGATGGCTGAGGGTTTAAAGAGGACAGCGGGCATGTCGGCGGGGACCCGCGGAGCGGTCGGCATCGACCCGCGGAGCGGTCGGCATCAGTCCGGAGACGCTCACCGCCGCTGTTTACCGCACAGCTGAGTGCGTGACGTCATCAAGGGCGTAGGTGCTGATGCTGCGAGGGGGCGGGGCCGGTGCCTAGACTTTCTGCTCTTATTGGTCAGCTATACTGCGTAGTTTGGCAACAACATTTCGTAATAGTTCATCAGGCAATGTTATGAAATTATTTTAATAAGAAAACAACGTATGAAATAAATCGTTAGCTCTTTTTACACTTTATAAATGAATCTAAACAAATTATACAAACCTTTCACACATGAAAAACACAGAAAACAAATTTTATCATTTTATATTGCTTTAATATTTTATTTAGCAAACTGTACATAATTGTAAACTACAGAATTCTTTGGTATTAAATATAGTGAATTAATAAACTATAGTAAATACTGTAGTTAACTTTTTTACTGTTTTATAATTTTTTTCTGAATTTGTGTAAAGGTATTTTTTCTTATGTTAACCATGTTAATGTTCTTGTTGCATTTAAAATAAAACAAGCAAATAAATAATTATCTTTTTGCCTGTATCGAAAAGTGCCTTCATACTTGTTAGTTCAAGCTATTGTCCAAAACTATTTTTAGTTATGAGGAAAAAAGCCCTAGCATCTTTTTTGTTTCCCTTTGGTTGGATGTTGTTATCTAATGCACTGACATTAAGTCAGACCATTTTTTCAACAGCAGCTTTTATTCAATAAGGCTTTCGAGCTCTGTCACATACAAACAAAACCAAGACCAAATCCAGTCCTCCCAGCACCACACCTTCTATTTACAGCTCAATAACACATACATGGCATCACAGACAAGGAGCTGCATTCATAAACTCAAAGATGTGGTAACAAGCTCAAGCACTGAACACGGTAAAGACAAAGCAAAAAGAAACAAATGACAATTCAGGATCAGAGGCTATCCGTCCATTGCGTGTTCCTCACTCTGGTGATCTCAACATTGATGGGAATTTAAGGATGCATACAGTAGCCACAAACAAGATGGAGATGCTCGCTTCCTCAATAAATCCATACAATGCTGACCAAAACCGCAAGATATTGGCCTGTCTTATCTTCCATTAAATTTAATGAGTGGGCCTACTTCGGGGGCTAAAGCATGTGTGCTAGCTAAATATACATATACTGTAAAATTCAAAACAACAAATGAAATTAAAATCAAAGCAAAATGAAAAGAATACATAAAGCACATAATAATACAGTAAATTCATAATCAAAACAAATAATACTAAAGTCAAGGGATAAATGAGAAAAGCATATTTACACATAGTTTGTGAGGATGTTGTGATCAACTATCACCTATGCATTCCAACTCACAGTGCCTACTGCCATCCACACGTATGTCAAATAAAAATCATCCAATCAGGATTCGATTACACCGTACAAGAGTTCAAAAAGATCGCTGTCATATAGCCCTGTGGCCAGTCCGTTTACAGAGAGCCACTTTGTAGGAGGACTGATCCATTTCCCTGAGGAATACAAACTGTGATATGGTCAACGAGAGGCACACAAACATTTGCAAACACACATATACACGCGCGTGCTCCACTCATTGCTCTCAGACACAAAAAAATGATCAAGTTTTCTTTGTTCCCAAAAAGAATTTCGCTGAAGGAAAGCTTCATGGGACCTTTCAAGGACGTCAGGACCATCGACTTGGAGAAAAAGAAAAGTCGCACCTCTTTCAGAGGCGGGTTTGTTTACGTGTGTCCATTAGTACAAAGTGTACGACATTACTGCCTTAAGCTTGACAACATTTTCAAATTCAAAGCAGACTTCCTATAGGCCTTAAACCATCAGTTCCCTCCCGCACCCAGAATGTCACAGGCTGCTCTGATTGGGCGAGGGAACGTAGTGGCATCGTTCCACCTGCTCTGATTGGTGGAGGAACCAAGAGGAAAGTAAAGAGAGGATGTGTGTTGTCAGTTTCCCACAGTCCTGGAAAAGATGTGCTTGACATAAGCAGCTTTCACATGTGTCAGGATGTGCTTGAACACGCTGCCTCCGGTCCTTCGCCAGGGGGCGCTCTACGACTGACTGTATGAGCTGTTTTGACTTCCATTTGAGCTCTGGTCAGTCTCACTGCCAAACATAGAAGAATTTACATATAAAAAATATTTCTGTTAAATAAAATTCACAAATGATTACAATCATGACACCTAATGCAATAATTGATGTCAACCAATTAAACCTTATTTTTAAGTGTTATCTATTAATTTTGTAACTTTTTCTGGACAAAAAATAATTCATTTACTAAACATTTCTATGACTAAGATTTTTAGTCCGACATACCTGTTTGGTGGAGGTTTTGGTTTGGGCACCTTGTTGAGCACGGTGGCTATTTCCTTTCTATCATCAAAGTTCTTCCACTGGTCATATAGTTTCAGTATTACCCTGATGATCTCCAGGATCTGTGACAAAAAGCTCCGTCATTAAATTTTAAATAAAGATCTACAACATATATTGCATAAATGTACATTACATTTATGAACTTCACAAAAGCTTTACTCCAAAGCAATTTATCACTTTGGATTCGAAACCTTATTCTTGTCGTTGCTAGCACAACCCTACTTTCTGTATCTATCAGTTAATAATAATAATAATAATAATAATACAGTAGTATTCCAACCTTCTCCATGTCAACGGACAGCTCGGCGAACCACTGCCTGGCGTCTTTCTGCTGCACCACACATGCCACATGCAGGCACGCTGGAAGAATAAATCATCAACCAGCATGTGACATGACAGCACTATATATGACTTTACGTTCCTGCAGTATATAAGTGTGCAGCATGCAGATTTTCAGTAGACATTGAACATATAGTATTCCACAGCCACACAAGCCAGATGTTCTTATTATGAATGTGTAAAGTGGGTGCGAGGTCTTACCCAGTGCGATCATGAAAGGAGGATAAAGAAGACAGAGATCCGTCCTGTAGGTGTCATTGACGATCCTCCTGCACGTACAAAACATTAACACGATAAAAATTCATTATGCTCCGATATAGAAGCAGAATGTTTACATATTATATATGCCGTAAACTAAGATCATAAAGCAACACACACTGACTATATTTGAAGAGTTTGGATCCAAAATTAGATAACTCCGTTTTGATTTTTTTTCAAAAATCATGTTTTTTTATTGTGCATTCCAATTACTATCAATCAAACTGCAGTTGTTTTGTTTTGTTTTGATTTAAGCCATAATAACTAAAAAAATACAGTTAACTAACAATAAAAACATGATAACATAATAAAAACATAATTAAAATTTATAAATTAATATCTGTGGATCAAAATTTACACACGGCCTCACCATGCCAAAGGCAGCAGCATGTCCTCCTGCCCCATGTCCTGCACATACTGCAATAAAGGTCTGTACGGGTGATACACGATTAGGCAACAGTCCTACAATAAAGTCAAAGCATCCATTATTCCACTCACACACTATTATAATAAATACACTATTATGCATTTATTAATTAATACCAACCATAAGCTCCAGTAAGTAAAATTCACACTCCAATATCTAGAGAGAGGCAGAGAGACATGAGTCAGGACCACATGAGCTCACCGTGAAATGACGAGTGTGTCACACTAGCGTGCTAACCAACGCGTTAACTCTGCCAATTATCATCTTCCCACCCAAGATGATCCATTAATGTTCCTCCAGAGCTCTGGACAGCCAAGATGTTTCTTTACATCGCCTGACCGACACCGCACACTAGAAATAAGCCTGCTGATAATCATACTGCACTTATCACCTACACGCCATATGACCCGAGCCATTTACCAGGGTGACTAGACCTTCCTCTGAAGGTGTCAGGAGTGTGTGGAATTTCACTCCTTTTTGAGTGTCAGAAACATGGTGACATGCAGGACGTGAACTGACACACACACAAGCTCACTCCATCGGCAAGTAAGCCAGTGTTTCCATCACACACATTAGACCAGTGGTCACCAACCCTGTTCCTGGAGATCGACCGTCCTGCAGACTGCATCTCCAACCCTGCTTCAGCACACCTGTGTGTAATTATCAAGCAAACCTGAACACCTTGATTAGATAGTTCAGGTGTGTTTGATTGGGGTTAGAGCTGAAATTTTCAGGACGGTCGATCTCCAGGAGCAGGGTTGGTGACCACTGCATTAGACGGTTACAGGAAGTATATTTAGTGGATCTGTCATATTTCCAAAATCTCAGCGCTATGATTAATTCAGCTCTTGTGAGTTAGGGACAAACAAGCCCATCTGTTACGAGTAACACTGCCTTCCATATGCCAGATCTGTGTGTCATAACTCTTCTTGTGAGGCAAGTACTGAGGTTTGACTCACATGGTTCATTCTGAAGGGGAACTCCTTGGGAAAGGCATAGGAGAACCTTGTTTTCACTGTTATAAAAGGAAACGTTACATAACATGAAAAAACAAGCTAACACGCTATTCCAGGAATTAAAATGATCTTATTACTTCGATACTGAAAATTGGTTGATTGACAGTTTAATGAATTGCTAGTTTACTGTTAGACTTTAACAGTCACTTACATACAGAAGTTGCTGCTGAAATAAGGCGAGTGTTTGAAACAACACCAAATTCCTGTTGAGGACAAAAAATATATGTTATTACTTATCGTTTCTTTATTATTTATCGTGATGAACGAAATCCTGGACATCCGACAGAGCGTTTACCTCTACTTTAGAGGCCAGGAACACACATGTGGGAGCCATCAGCACGGGATCTATGCTCTTTAAAGAGTATCTAAATGAAGAGTAACAAGTTTTGTTTCAATGGAAAATATAAAAACAAAGGTTGTCTTTGATGCACGAATCTAGCAAAATATCAATCTGTGATGCTGCTGCAGAAATGAACTTATTAGCCATGTAAGCAGACTTGGCTAATGCCCACTCACCTGGCATAGAAGCGTTTGAAGTAGACAGTTGCCGTGGCGATTACCTGCTGCCTGAGTTTCAAGTGTTCCCCCAAGGCCTGAATCACTGCCAGAAGAAGACCAATTGAACTACAGTGCACTTAAAGTGTTTAAACCGGTTCACTGCTTTAAATTTTAAATAAACATTGATTTTATAGAGGCAAATAGAGCTTGGATAACCATTTTAGAATTACTTTAATACGTAAACATCAATGCTCTGTTGGAGCCCTTTCTACTTAATTAGTGTGTTTAGCAATCATTCTTCTTTTATATGTACCTTTTCTTTCTATCTTGAGTGTACAGTATTTTATTTAATATTGCATATCCGAGCTGTTAAGAGTACTTCCTCAACATTCCACTTTAACATGACATTGCTAATGCAATATGCTTCATACCATTGGCAAAAAATATCTGTAGCTTCCAGTACTCCTCCTCAGTGAGGAACTTAAAATCTTTTTGTCTCTCCTTCATCAGATCCTGTTTGTCCAGAACCCACTGCAGACTTTCACAACAAACACACCAGACATAACATTAGAACAAAAATTATAAAAGCAACAGTACCATTATAATGGATTAAAAGGTATTAAAGGTATACTGAGTTAGCTATTGTTGTCAATAACAGAAACATTTATTCTGTTTATTCATGTTAAGTTTCTTCTGACGTTTCTGCAGTCAAGAGCCACTAGCCATCGTGCTAAAGCTAATAATACACAATATTATATTTTCAGACGATAAAACGGGAGGACCATACTGTTTATTCTGTATCACAATATTAACTGACATGTAACTAATTTATTTATGCTAAAGCATAGATTTCGTGTTTGATTTCTCTTCTAGCTTCGCTAGAAACGAACAAATCTTCGAGAGAAAGATCAAATGTCAGCAATTTAGGTTGTAAAATAGTGCCCGGCTTACTAATGTGAGCTCTGCCAGAAGTTCCCTGCCATCTTGAGGCCGTTGGGGTAGAAATGAACCTTAATTCGATGTTTAATTGTGTTTAATTGAAGATAAGCTCCGATCAAATCTGACGAGGAGCGCGACACAATAAACACTCCGTGTACCTTCAGCGCGCAGATAAAGCCGGATCGTGCGGAAACCGGAGCCCTCGCACCTTAATTCCGGACACTTTCATTTGCGCATGCTGTTCATTTATAATAAATAAATACATAAATAAGTAAACAAACAAATGAATTAAAAATTCCAGAAATAGTATAAATAAAGCGTATATAATAAATTCAGGTCAAACAACAATTGACTTTTCGTGTATTTGTCTTTTATCTATACATTTAGCCTATGTCAACATTTCACTGCTCTGTATGTATTTAATTCTACATTTTTATTTATTCGTTTATTTATTTACACATTTTCTGTCTTATGCGGCCTCTTTCTGAGGATAGCATTGTTAAATTTAATGTAGTATGTCTATTTATAATCATGTTTTACTAGTAATATCATTTTAATTATGTTAATACAATATAATGTAAACTTACAGGCCTCCTACATATGTATCATTTTACGTATTAGAATATTATTAGTACATTTAGTCATTTATTTTAACAAATAGTTACTAAATCAATAACATGTAATAAATTATAATAACCTAATTAGCCTATATGAGCATGCACCATCTCGATGAAATCATCAGCCCTTTCAATCCTTAAGGTTTAAGACAGTTTTAGTGCAGAGAATTTCATTATTAAGGCACTGGGGCTTGCCATCTACATTAGGAGAGCACACTCCTCTATTTTTTGCTCTTCGCGGTGTCCCGTCAGATAGTTGAGCTCAGGGTTCGACCATGGTTCTACATTCCTTATCCAGGGGGCCGGATCACAAGAGCAGGTATAAAAGCTTCATCATGAATTAGTGCGCACAGAAAGTGACTCTCCTTTCCTCTGTCATCTCTGAAGAGCCGTACGAACCCGCCAACATCACCATGAGTCGCAGTCCAGAAAGGATGTCATCGTACCGCCGTCACTTTGAAGGTGGCATGTCCTGCTCTTCCACGCTCCAGGTGCGCGTGTCCAGCCCGTCACCCACCCGCGGGACCGCGCGCCATCGCTCCGCAAGTTACAGCCGCAGCGGGACACTGGGGCGCGGGGCGCAGTCTGCAACCCGCAGGTCACGCATGACCAGGTCAGTAAGCTTTTTTTTAATGTATTAGAAACACACTTTGTGTTTAGATCTTTGCTTAATAAAACTAGATTATGCGTTGTTGTGTGAATCAAATCAAATCACTTTTATTGTCACATCACCACAGCACAAGTGCCTTGGTGAGTGAAATTCTTGAGAGCTTGCTCCAGAAAGTGCAGAAACCATTTATATACTTACAGACTTGTACAGATGACAATGTGCAATATACACATGCATATATACTCAATACACACAGTGTACTATTAGACATACTTACAGCTATGTTAGTTTTGAATCATTAAATATGCAATTCCTCTGTGTAGTGACCATAGTGTTTAAATAGGGCCAGGTTGCAATGCATTTAACCTCAACTTGTGTCTAATTAAGTTTTTAAATTTGAATAAAAGCATCAGCTAAATTACTTTTTTTGGTTGCGGCAAAAAACAACAACACAGGAATATATATATTTTGGCCTAGTTTCTCACTTTCTTTATATGTGCTGTTCCCATGTACAGCAGTGTGAGTTTGGGAGCGCTGTGTCTGGGGCTTGCCGGACGTGGTGTGGACCTGGATGCCGCAGCTGCCGAGAACCAGGCATTCCTGAGCACTCGGACCAGCGAGAAAAAGGAGATGATTGCCCTCAATGATCGTCTAGCTGTCTACATTGAGAAGGTGAGATGTGCACGCTGATGCACCTCTGACTTGGATTTACCCTCTCTCCATTTACTTGTAAAGACCGCCTTGTGACTTTTGGTTTGTGGTCATCGCAGGTGCGCTCTCTGGAGCAAAGCAACAAACTTCTGGAAGCTGAGATTGATGCCATCAAGGGCCAATATGTGAAGCCCTCAGGTCTGCGAAAGCTTTATGAGGACCAGCTGAGGGAGCTGAAGAGAATTGCAGACCAAATGAAAGTTCAGAGGGTGAGAGAGAGTGAAGTTCAGTTAGGTGTAATACGTCACATTTTGTGAGGGTTGCCACGGTAACGTATTGGTACCCCATACCCCGTGTAGGAGCTGGCACTTGCAGCACGGGATGCCATGGCCGGTCAGCTAGAAATGCTGAAGGTTAAATATGAGGAAGCTGTGGAGGCACGGAAGAAGGCAGAGCTTGACATAGAGGCTTTCAGACCGGTGAGAGGGAGGAGACTGATCTGAAGCTCAAAAGCTGAACATGTATATAACTTTTATTGGGTTTACAACAAATGGTGGAATCCAAAACGACGTTGTTTTGCAGGATGTAGATGCTGCAACGTCTTCCCGAATCGCCTTGGAAAGGCGTCTGGAAAACCTGGAGGTGGAGCTTGAGTTCTTGCAGAGAATTCACAAAAAGGTACAGCCCATGTATAGTACAACAATAGTAAACATCCAGTATACAAAACAACATAATAAATGTGTTCATTATGTATATTTATTTCAATAGAGAAGTAGAACAATTTAGGTACACAATAGAAATGAAAATAAATACAAAATTGGAAAGTTAGTTAGCAGTGTTTTTTTCCAAAGTAAATAGATCTTTAATTTGTCAAAATAAGCAAACTGACTACATCCTGACCGTAAATAATATCAATTCATATAATGTTTCTTTCCATCAGGAAATTGAGGAGTTGATGGCCCAGATTTATGGAGGCGTCGCTAAAGTGGATGTGGCCTTCTCATTGCCTGATCTGGCCAACGCCCTCAAACAGATACAGGCACAATATGACAGCATCGCCGCACAAAACCTGCAGGTACCCATCACAAACGATAAAGAAACCTCATCATATACCTGCAATGACTTATTATCAATGGTGTTCACTAGGAAATGGATGCCTGGTATAAAACAAAGTTTCAAGATCTTAACAAAGTAACATCACGGCACGTGGAATCGGCGAGGAGCGTCAGGGAGGAAATCACCGGCTACAAGAAAGAGGTGTGGGAAACCTTTTTTCCTCCTTTTCCCATATAACTTCAACTTTCACGAACAGACTTAAAAATGTACACATGTGATGACAGATGCAAAATAAGCAGAGAGAGTTGGACGCCCTTAAAACAAGGAACGAAGCTCTGATGCTCCAGGTCCAGGAAGCCCAAGAGAGATACAAGAGAGAGGAGGAGGAGCTAAAGGTGAGGACACGCCTCCATAGATGTCAAGAGAGCATGTACTGATCAATTCCACAAACTATAGCTTAAGATATTTCAATAAAATCTACTAAACCACGATTCAGGTTCGTATAGAGAAACTTAAAGAGGAGCTGAAGTCTTTTAAGGGGAAGATCGCACTGCTGCTGAGAGAATATCAGGAACTGCTCAATGCAAAGATGGCGCTGGAGATCGAAATCACCACCTACAGGAAGTTGATTGAGGGGGAGGACAGCCGATTGTCTACCATGGTGAGCAGTCTGTCACTCATGAGCAGCACCATTTGCTCAGGATTGGTCAGCTCTGCTTCCGGGGTGGCGTTCGGCTCTACGGGGGTGGCAGCGGCTGGTGGCCGGGCGGTCGCTGGAGCGATGAGCTCAGCTGTCTCCGAGAAGGTTGTGTCCTCCTCAAGCAGCTCAGAGAGCAAACAAGTCAACCACGACCATCACGAGTCCGTAGAAGAGTTCACCCAGGAACAGGCCGTGGAGATGACGGAGAGGAAAACAGTCCTCATCAGGTACAGACAGGCCATTCTAACATATGTTGTATCATGAAATCTTTTACATTTCAGGGTTGGCCATTGAGCCAAACTTCATGCAAAAGTGTTGGTTTTTTAGGCTAACGCCCCAATTCTCTTTGGTTTCAGAACAGTTAAGACAGATGAAGACATGATTCAAAGGGACACGCATGAACGCACCATCACCATTTCTGGCGCGGCAGATGAGAATGACTGAAGTAGACCCCTGAGTCCCGATGACTCATGAATGTTAATGTTCAATCATCATTTTTCCTGCTTGATGTCTTATTTCAGACCAATGATTGGACAGAGCGCTAATGACAAAATCCAACGGAACCGGTCACAATAAACAAACCTGTCCAGTGCTGCTTTGACTAAACTGCTAAACATTTAAGCATTTAACCTCCTGTGTATTTTCTAACTCGTAAAAAATAAACTGATCGCACATCAGAAGTGTCTTATGTAACTGTTTTTCTTGTTTTCTCTATAGGAGAAGCAGCAGAAGGTGCACACATAGAGCAGAATATTGCTCTCAAAAAATTCAAACTATTTTAACTCTTGTAAAAAAAAACTTGTTTTGCATAGTAACACACAATCATCAATTAATATACATGACAAACTACACACAAATATGCTAATGTAAAACGCTACTTGCATGTCCAGTGTAGTTGTGTGCAAAAAAGTTTGTGCATTTAAGTACACATGCATATTCAGTATATTTTTGCTTTATAAACAGAAAAGTAAGGGAGAATATATTTCAGAAACATTGCATTTGACAGAACAAAACCAACACACTAGAAGAAACTGCAAACAAATAGGCTTGCTACTGTATTGAAAAATTCGTGCGCATCCTCTGTCCACCCTGTTGTCCGCCTCTTCCATTCCAACTTCAACACCATCGCAACATGTTGACTCTAAAGTTATTAAAAATACAGTACAGACCAAAGCTATGAAAATACGTAAAAAGTCAAGTGGTGCACATTTTACAAAAGTCTTTGCGGCGAATAAGGAGGTGGAGTGTGTGTCGTATCAACAGCTTCAGAGGGGCACGAAACATTGACCTGCACCGCTACAATTTGCAACACAAAGAAAAACAGTCAAACACAAATGCAAACTAAACAAGTAGGAGCATGTCATTTTACCTTTACTCCGTCGTTTCGGTTTTGGACTCGACAGTGCAGCTTGTACTTTAACGCTGTTGACAGATTTGGGGGAACACTGGCATTCCACATCTCGTGCAAGTGGCTGCGGGACGAACGAACAAAACGGCACGTTTAAATATTCTTTTAAAACGTCATACGACTATTTCTAGTCAGCTACTTCATTCGTTTGACTAACCTTCACATTCTTTGACAGTCCAACCGTGTACACGGATGGGACAGCCGTGTCTAACAAATGCAGAACTTTGACGAAACCCATTTCATATTGCCTCCAGTTCTTAAAGCAGACTTCGGTAAAATGCCTCGCGCACAAACGCGAATTGGATGTTATTCCTCCTTCTTCAAAGTGTAGGAATTCAAGCCAGCGGGCACGCAAACAAGGACGTTTGGGGATGGGGTACAACATTTGGGGAAGGGCATTCGAGCAACCTAAAATGCAACGTGCCACCATGTTGTCGTTTGTTGGAGGGGAGGGGATAGAAACTGCCAATCAATACGGTCCCGCCCTCGCGCCGTGACCACGTCATGAAGATGACAAGGGGGAGGGGGGTTTATAAATTTGACTCGTAAACAATATTTTTATGTAATATTGCAGAAACATGCTTTCATTCATATTGTCCCAAGTCATGGAGCTTTGAAAATGTTTTTTTTTTCTTCTGACTTATGTCATAAAAATATTACTTTATTGATTTGTTATTGCACCCCCTGGCTGTTCAATTCTTAAAACCAATAAAAACTTTTTTATCAAAGATTTAAAAGGCACCTGACAAAAATAATAATGATGTGTATGGAAACAAACAAAAATACCCATTTTGATTTCATGGTAGTTTCTTCAAAACTACCGTTAATATTATCAAACCAACTGTGGTATCAAACCAATGGTTTAGCATGTTAAATAATTTTATTTCAATTTATTTTCTATAACATACATATTAAAATATCACATTTTAAAATCTCAGTAATAAATCTTCATTCCATACCACATAGAGCCCAGTAAATACAACAAGTATACAAGTCTATGTTAATGTTAATGTCTGCTGCATTTTTTATTTCATGATTAAAAATGTTTATTATAGAATTGTAGTCACATGACATATACAAGTCAAAAACTATTCTAAAACAGAACGTAACATAAAAACAGAATTTTTTACAGTGTATATCAATTTTCCATATACTGTTCATACATACAATTGTAAACCGTAAAAATTGCCATCTTCCAAACGTGTTTGTGCCACTGAAATTTACTGTAAATTTACACTTTTACAGTACAACAATATTGACATGACATTTCATTGGACAGATTCTCTGTGTGTGATTAATGTAAAGACTTGGGTTCATCACCTACTCCTCCAGCAAGGCGATACACGGCCAGACTGACCTCATGAGCCAGACTATCTGCACCTTTCTGGAAACAAACACATTTCATCATTAAAAATTAAAAATGTGCATAATGATACAGGTGGACAGCTGGTGGTATGTGTGTATCTGTTTGTGTACCTGCGTGTCTGCTTCTGCATACACCCTCACAACATCCTCCGTGCCCGAGGGTCTAACAAAAGCCCGAGCCTGTTTGTATTTCTTCACGAGCGAATCAATAGCCTCTTGCAGACCCACTGGTGTCACGGCTCGTCTCTCTGCATCTGTTGTGTCTATTACACACCTGTCAGACACCTGAAGGCACACAGAGCAATAGTTAATGTAAACTCAAATCTGCACAAAATTGAAAGTTGTTATCCAACGCGTGTAAGTGCGCACCTTGACTTTAAACTGGCGGTTGGGCAGGTCAGTGTAAATTGCATCCCAGTCTTGGACAGACATTCCTCTGATGGCCAACACGGCTTCAATCACCAACATATCTGAAATGGCATCTCCAACCGTCTGCAGAGAGACAGAAAGTCAAAATCACAATAAGGCAACGGTTCGTCAAACATGAAACAATGCATTGAAGGTCTTACCAAGTGATGGTCTAGTAGTTTAACGGTCTTTACCTGGTTGATCAAGTTAATTGTATTGTCCAAGAGTTTAACTGCTCGTTTTTTCTCATCGTTCGCGTTTGGATCTTTGACAAGCTCCAGAATCTGTTTCTGCGCTGCTTTGCTGAACAGAACCTGAAACGTTCGGACAAGACACTCATTTTCTACTCAATAAATCAAGTCATCTTTATTTATATAATGCTTTATACAATAAAGATATGCAATATGTTGTAAGATCAGTATTTAAAATCTACATTAAAACTGTATCATTAAATGTTTGGTTGAATAAGAATCTCAAGGGTTTCTGGTTAAAACTTTGTAGACTTACCGTTCCGTGTCCATTGGCCTCAAAATAAACCCCTATATCGTACTGCTGCGCTGCGTGATGTAGATGCTTCACGCCCGTTTTCGTACAGCATACCGTGACCTGCGGAAAGACGAGATTTTATAGTGACGGTTCATAAATTACACGTTGTAGAAAAACACCAGAACTTTACCTTCATAACATCCTCCAAGTAGCGAGTGGAGCTTCCATTGGCGTAGGCCGTCTGAACAACAGCGATCTGCAAATCGAGCCCTGCCTGCACACACACGAGCGCCATTAAAACTTACCATGGATACGATCTACAGGCGATTCTACACCTGATCTGTGTGTTTGTGCAATGTGCATTGAACCTGTGTAAGAAGCTCTTTGAGATACGTGCTGATGAGGGTGCCAATCTTGTCTCCGTCCTGGAGATGAAAGCGTCCATCGGAATCAGTGTAATAGTAAACGATTCGGTCGGCGTCGCCGTCAAACGAACAACAGCGTTCCCCGGCTCCCATAGTTAAACCTTGAGAGAGATGTTGTCTCTGAGTTCTTCATGAAGTGATTCAGTACAAAAGGATGTTTTTCAAACCAACGCGGAAATACAGCATCATGTAATACGAGTAACAACATTTTTGTCTGTCCTAAAAGAGCAATTCTAGCTTCAGATGAAAGGTGCAGGTAAAAGGATCTCATGTTTTCACACCTCTGTGATTTTCACAGACCTTCTGGAGGTTTCTGTTGGACTTTGACATGGTCCGCTCCACACAGGTGGTTGAGTTTTCCACGACTACCGTCGTTTGACAGCACCACCTGCAGCTCGGAGCGTAGAAACGCCTCCATTTCTCTCATCTTCAACGCTCCAATCCCATTGGCTCCGTCCACCACCAGCCTTTTCTGGTCATCAGTGCGGTTTGGTGCCTTTGAGAACAATGAGAAGCTGTCAATCAAGGCAGAGGTCATTTAAAGATAGAAGTCTTAAAGGTACATTAACAAAAAGGAGTTTCGTTTTAGAAGGATAGGGAGAAAAAGAGGAATGGACATGTGCAAAACATGGAAATCTTTTTTCATATTCACTATTATCATTTTTGTAGGTTGTTCTTACATTCTGTGTGAGTTGAAGGAAAGCATGCGAGAGTTTCTGGTAGTAACCCTCCACGGTGGCACTACCATAGCAGCCATTTGTGTTGCGACAACACACCATATAATGCAGCTGGGGAGTGGTGACCAGACCGTAGTCTTAAAGACACACACACCCACAAAGACAAAGTTAAAATCTGTCAGAGTTATCAACAGTGCAATTCAGTAACCTTTGTACTGCTATATCAGTGCAATGCAAGTTTACTTAAACAGTGACAAATAAACAGCCATGAAAACAATAGACGACTTCATTTAAAAAGAATCCACACCGTGAAATTTGCCTCCCAATGAGGACACGCCATCCACCACAGCCTGAGACAAACTCCCACTGCTTGGCCTAATAATAGCAAACGGACAAAAAAATTCTTCGAAATGA